>NW_015151571.1:197144-202173 GCF_000732505.1 Cyprinodon variegatus | reverse complement strand
ATAAAATCAAAGATAAAAATAAACAACATAAAAATCATGTGGAGGCAGAATAGGCTTGCTTAAATAAAAAAGTCTTCAAGCCCTTAAGGTGACAAAGAAGGTTGCATCATACCTGATCTATGGCTATGGCAAGCTCTTCTGGTGGCCAAGAAGCAGCTACAGTGGTTTATTGGCAGAAAAGATGGCCAAAAAAGGATTGAATGTCAGAGATGTTTCTGTAACAGCTTAAAGATTTGTATTCTTCATCATTTTAAAGTTTTGCATGTTCTTACACTATTAAAATATTTAATTTAAACTGATTAAACTCACTACTTCCTAGCATGTAATACTGTATGAGACACCTAAGGACTTAGGGACTTGCCCATCCCTGTTCTAGGGTGCAACAAGCAACTATTGAAAAGACTGAGTTTTGCACCTTTACTGCCTGTTTCTGCTGTAATGAATATGCCCCTAAAAAAAGCATTATTATTATATGTGAGTTGTGATCCTAACTGGGTCTGGTGATTTTAGGCTCAAATTGGGCACTGTATTTACAAACTCTCACTTTAGCTTTATGTTTCCCTCAGTTTAGCAAATCAATATTAATGTCATACTGTGTTGTTCAATATTTACAGCTATGACATTAAGCAAGTAATATTGGCATTTAAAATAAAATAAAATGTGTATAATTATATTTTGTGCAGCTATAGTAAAGACTCTTGTTTAAAAAATACAATGAGGTCACACAACACTTCTTTGTAGAGGCAGTGTCTCTTAGACTATAATGGGTGTGAATTTACTGCAGAGTTTGAACCAGAGGGTAGTGGAGTGAAGCTGTAAGTGTGAATTATCTAAGGTTCCCTTCCCCTTATTAAAACTACAAAGGATACTCTGTCTGACATCTTTACTTGTCCAGGGTTCTTTTCAACTTTTGAAAATGTACACTAGAATATACATTTGCAAAAGCTGAAAACCTGAAATAACATATTTATGTTATATAAATAAGATAAATATCGTTTTAAAAAAATTACAAAATGTAACCTGTTAAGTTCCTGAAAATAACTTGTTAGTTAACACAAATGACTCAGTCCAGTAAGTCTTCAGGAAAAAAATTAATAAAAAAAGTTGTTAAAGCAACATTCCTGGAAAGCTCCTTCCAAGGAATCCAAATGTTCCACAAAGTTCCAGGAAATTGCTGCTCAGGATCTGGGATATAGATGTTAAAATTTAAAAAAAGTTCCAGAAAGTTCTTTAAAGGTTCTGGGACAGTGCTTTGTACGTTCTCTAACAGTATCATTTTGGTCGCTTTTAGTCTTAGTCTAAATGACGAAAATCATTTTAGTCTTAGTCAAATTTTTGTCATTTTAGTCAACACCGTAAATAACAGAACTTCTCCACACACTGCTTCTCTTTTTAACATATATATCACACTGTGCAGAACAGAACTTATCCACACTGATTCTCTTTTTGACATATAGCACACTGTACACATTGAACCTTTTGTTGGCTTGCTTCATCATATCCACAAAGTCTTCATCCTCAATAGTCTTTGCAGGCAGGCCAGAACACCCAATGCACTTTGCCATTGAGTTCTCCAGGGCTTTCTGCTCTTTGGCGTCAGGTTTGTGTAATGGGGTGCTCCCGACATCTTTGCAACAGACTTCCCTTCCTTCGGCTGTGGTGTCAGTCATTATCATGCAGGTGTTGTCCTTTGTGTTGTAAATGAAATGGCTCCATAAATCCAGGTGTTGTTTTCCAGCTTCTCCAACAAACTGTACACCGCTCTCCGAGCCCGACGCCATGACTGCGAAGTTGAGCTAGCCACGGTACTACTAGTGTAGGAGTATAAGCCCTCTGCTACTACTGATTGAGTGACGCGAGGCACTGTGGGACAGGCGCCATGTAGGGACAAAGGGTGGAACAACGCGTAATCTTCTATAAGATTGAAGAAACACTTATATTAACCATTACAAATTAATTATAAACAATTACATTTTTTAATGTCCATTAGTCAATGGCTTGTAAATTTTGACTGGTCTGAGTCTACTTTTATTATTTTTTTTTATTTATTTGTTTATTTGACAGGGACAGTACAATTAAACATTGCAACCAAACAGGTGGCCGATGTCCAAGTACATAAGGCTTGTAGCCATGGGCTAATTTGCAGCCTTCGTTCCTGGTTAGGCTTTTAAAAGGTGTTAGCATTAAGGGGGAGGGAGGTTAGTTACGACACACAAATGCATAAAAACACAAAAAAACCCCAAAAAACAAGAGAAGTTAGAACAAAAATGTACAGTACAAGCCAGTTTAGTGCTCACACTCTTGATTGTCTTTGAGCCATTTTTTCAATCTTGTGGAGAAAAGTTGAATATCAGTCTGTGACTTAAGCTCCAGAGGCAAAGAGTTCCAGAGATGTGATGCTTTCACTGAGAAGGCAGACTGACCCATAGATGTCCAACATCTTTTAATCCTGCAGTTCCCACTAGCTCCAGCTCTTGTCCTGATTCCTTAATTTGCATACTTTAAAACAAATTTACAGATTACCTCAGGGGCAAGACCATTAAGGCATTTAAAAATAGCTTTTAAAAATGAGAAATTTATAAAATTTTCAAATGTCATCATATTGTATTTTTTAATAATTTTGCAGTGATGCCACTTCACCGGTTTTTGATCAAATATTTTTAATGCTTGCTTGTGAAGTGAGAGTAAAGGTTTTAAAACAGACTTTGTGGCCTGGGCCCAAACGATGGCGCAATAAGACATATGGGATAAAATCATTGCATGTAAATATACTTGTGCAGCTTGATTTGATACATATGGCCGAATCATTCGAAAACAGTTTATATTTGTCTTTATAGTTTTTGTCATTTTCTTAATATGGGCATCAAATTTCAATTTTGAATCTAAAACTACACCCAGATACTTAAATTCACCAGCCGGCTTTATTTCATGTTGATTAATAATTATTTTGAGTTCATTTGTTTATAATTTTCTTAAGGGAGAAACACATGGAGACAGTCTTGGTGTAATTCAGCGTTAAGCAGTTATTTTGGAGCCACTCTGATAAGATGCACAACTGTCTGTTTAACAGGTCAGAGGCCTTTTCAGGTGTGTCTGCTGCCACATAAATTATTGTATCATCTGCATACATTTGACAGATGGCATCTTTGCAGATGTTTGGGATATCATTTATGTACAAACAGAAAAGTAATGGGCCCAAAATAGACCCTTGTGGTACACCCACATTACAATTTTGGATCCCAGATTTGACGCCATTAATTTTGACGCACTGATGTCGTTGCTCAAAATAAGATTTGAACCAGCTTAAGGTTTGTTTTGAAACATGTAGTTGTTCCAGTTTCCTTAGCAGAACTGTGTGATTTACAGTATCGAACGCTTTTGTAAAATCTAGAAATACTGCCCCAACACATTTTCCTTCATCCAAACTACTTTTTATGTATTCCGTAAAATGGCATACAGCCATTTCAGTGGAATACCTTGGTCTAAATCCAAATTGTTTAGAGTTAAGTATTCTTTTCTCCTCTAGATAGGCCATTAATTGTTCAGCAACTAGCTTCTCTAGCACCTTAGAAATCACAGGTACAATTGCAATAGGTCGATAATTACTGGTCGCATCAGCTGATCCGGACTTAAAAATTGGAGTCACAACAGCTGTTTTAAACCCTTGTGGAAATTCACATTTTTTAATTGACAAGTCCACTAGATGAGATATTGGTATTACTAGATCTGCACTATACTTTTTGATTAAAAATGTATCTAAACCAAATATATCTTTTGCTTTAATTGATTGATAATTGTCCTTATTTCACTTTGGTCAACCTGTTTAATGTGAAAAGGTGAGGCTGAATCTTCAGCAACATTACATGGAAGCAAAATTGGATTGATTTTCAGCAAGTTGCTCTACTGAATTAATAAAATATGAATTGAATTCGTTTGCAATTTTAGCAGAGTCATTGCTAACCATTCCATTTATATTGAGCTTTGTTAAACATTTTCCTAAATTGCACTTGCGATTGGTCAACTTGTTAATATGCTTCCATATTTCAGAGCTATTTCCACTTGATTCAGCAAACAATTGCATAAAATATGTGGACCTTGACTTTCTGATTTCATTAACAACTTTATTTCGTAGTCCTTTAAAGACAAGTGTGTCTGTTTGCAATTTAGTTTTTAGTGAAATTTTCAGAGCAAGATCTCGCTTTTTCATAAGTTGAATAATAGCATGGTTTACCCATGGTAGACTAGTTTGTTTTCTATTGTTTTTTATAACACAACTAAATCTCTGAATAATATTTGTTAGAGTCTCAGTTAACTGATCACAGCATTGATTTACACTTTCTGTTTGTATCACATTATCCCAATTGATGTTTTTCAGTTCATTTTCAAATAAGGGTACCGGTAGTTTGTTTTTTGGAATAAACATTTGGCTTTTTGTTGCAATAGGCACTGTGAAAACTCCCTTTAATCGTTTCTTTGTTAATTTCCTGACCAACAATGTCATATTATGATCCGATAGACCTGTCACAAGGTTATATGTTTTGATGATTCATTCTGGTTTATTTGTGATTATTAAGTCTATCAGAGTTTGACTAGTTTTGGTGATCCTGGTTGGTTTTTTAAGAATTTGGACAAGTTTATGTTTTGATAACACAGCTTTTAATTTATCCCTTTTGATTTTCTCCATCCAATTTATATTCATATCTCCGATTAAAATTGTTTCACATTTAATATTAATTTGTTTTAACATTTCATCAAAGTCTTGATAAAAAGATGCACTATGAGATGGTGGATTATATACAACTAGTAAGTTAAATTTCATTGTAGGTGACAGTGAAACTTTTAAAACAAGGCATTCAATTCCTAAAGTATCCAGTACAGTGACAGAACAATTTAAACCATCTTTGATATAAATCAAAACACCTCCCCCTTTCCCATTTGTACGATCCTTCCTATTGCATGTGTATCCAGGAACACCAATCATGCTTGTGGGAACATTTATGTTTAGCTCAGTTTCACTCAGTGCCAAAAA
>NW_015151571.1:187024-195963 GCF_000732505.1 Cyprinodon variegatus | reverse complement strand
TAGGAAAGGCAACTGGATTTAAAACATCCAGTCCAGGAGTCCATTGGTCTATGCAAGAGACTAAGAACCCTGGTGAGTAGGCAAATTACAGTTATAATCATTCAACTAATAATAATTAATTCATTTGACCCTAGATTTAAATGACTCATTAATTAACTATAACTTCCATTTCAAGGTATGTAATATATTAATAATCTTTTGGTAAATTTGCACATCACTAAATTCTGGGGAAAGATCCAGGGAAGCACCCAGTGAGTTCTATATAGGTAACTATGAAATCCAAGAACCCAGTGGGTTACATGAAAGATGTCCAAAATTTCCAAGAAAGAAACAGATGCATTTACAATATGAACTGGTAATATTGGACAGTAACCATCATATTCCTGTAAAGTGACTTAAAGAATATTTAAAGTTTTACGAAACTAGCTGGCACTACCTAGTGTTACATATATGGCTGTACAGATACAGAACTCTAACACAACATCCACCTATACATTTTTGATATTAGCATTATGTTTATGGGCTGGAGGCTGTCCCAGCAGTCAGTGATGTGAGAGAGTGTTTAGACTCTGAAAAAGTACCAAGTGAATAACATAACTAAACAGAAAAACGCCATGGAAACACAGACAAAGGCAAAACAAAGTTTTTAATAGGAAGAAACCAGAGTTCCCTAAGAAAAGTCACAAGGAGAAAAAATGAACTCTTCACAGAGAGCCACAAGCTGCCCTCTAAATCCATTTCCTTTTGTTTAGTCACCTCTGCTTACTAGATGAATAAACTCAGTGTTCTCTAAACCGTTTGCTCAGAATAGGGGCAGGAAAGTCATCTGCTGTTTAAAAATGTTCTGTTCAGAATGATTTACAAATAAGAAACAGAGATGTGAATGTTCCATTAAACCATGTTAGGCCTACAAACCCTTAATTTCCTCTAACAGCTGTCATGACACAGAAACTCATGGAAACCAAAACTCTCCTGTTCCATTCATATTTTTCTTGTGACCCAATTTTCCTGGTTGTTGAAGCATAGGATGATAAGGCACAAATACAGTTTTTCACTATTATAAGAGTATTTTCACTGGGGAAAATTGCAGAGATTAAAAAAAAAAATCTCAGATTACTGTAAGGTAATTACGAGTGCTGCATGAATCAACTCGTAGGTGACAGTGGTAATTCAAACTGGCTGAGGTACTATAACCAAGAGGTTACGGCCCTAGATTGAGGTATTGTAACAAAGAGTTTACAATACTGTTAAATACAATACCTCAGTCAGTTAAATTACACTAAATTACTCAGGAAAGGATAGGCATAAAACATTTTGAAAGTCAAAATGTTTTCAGATGGAGAGTTTGATTTGTACGAGCAGGTATAATGCCATTAAGGTGAAAGAGTCAGAATAAATCTTTGACTCCAATGCTGACTGCAGAGGGAATGCAGAATAACACAGATGGCCAGAAAGTAATGTGTTCAATCTTTCTGATTTTAGATTCAGTTAAAATTCCTCTTGGGACGCTGCTTAATGATCTTTGTACCTACTAAAATCAGCCTTGAGGTTATTGATTCCTCTACGATAAACTAAGGAGAACCTGACTTCCAAGAACAACTTTTGGATTTGATCCAGATGAGCTTACTTCACATTGTGGCTGAGTTGGCTGGACAATCAGAGTCAGGCCTCTCTCTTATTCTGTATGCCATTTTTTGGCTCATGGCCCTGAAACAAAATGATTATTCCTCACATTTCAGTTAATGACCTTGGCACATCACCATATCCCACTCTCTAACACATATCAATTAGCCGGAACCGCATGGACGCCTGACACACTGGTGCAGGGAAAGTGCTGACATAGGCGATGTAATGGAAAAGCTAGTGCTTGACTCTTAAGTAGCTGGGATAACTCAGGGTCCAAGCTCTATTTACACAGCCATGATACATCACATTCAGTATGGTCTTCAGGTTCTCAAAGTATGAAAAATAGTTACTCCATGTTAGTAATGTAAAAAACAGACACACATAAAAAGTTTTATAAACATGAGTAAAAAATATAACAGTCAGGTTGTTTGATATGTCTTGCTAATGCATTCCATGCACCGCTTCTTTCACTTAGTCAGATATTCTAGTAGTTTCAGATCTGTGTTCAATCTATCATCAAGACACACTATAAGAATATTTTTTGGCTACTTTTCAGATTCTTTTACATTTTTAAATGTAATTAATCCATCTTTTAATGAATGTATTCTTTTATTAACTATTGGCCTATCCAGTGAGACACATACATTTACATAATATGGGAAAATAAATTATTCTATTCTATTCTATTCTATTCTATTCTATTCTATTCTATTCTATTCTATTCTATTCTATTCTATTCACAATATTTTCCAGAGATAAAACCTGGGTATGGTAGGACATCAATAATGTGACCAAATTACACTGTGAAATCAGTCCAATCATCATATAAATCCTGCAAACAAAGAGCACAGTAACAGTAAACTTCAAAAGGAAGGTGCGTTAATCAAAGTAGAAACCCTCTTGCTCGTCGTTAAGCTTATAATTTTAATCTATATATGTACGGGGTCAGGATTATGCCAGAACTGCACACACACACACACACACACACATATACTCCTATGAACAGTTTTACTTCATACAGATGTTCAAAATACTTCTCACGTTCATGTGTAACGTGTTAAATGCCCAAATAGGGTGTCAGGGTATATCACGCAAATAAGTGCTTGTTCCTTCTCTGCCCACATGTAGTTTGAATTCCATTTGCACGCAGCCTCCCACCTCCTCGCCTGTCGGCCTGTTTCTGCTCACTTCTGACAACTTTTGTCACTTGCAGGTGTTAGCCACCAGACAAAGCAATATGCCTGTGATTTTCTACTTTTCAGGAAATTAAGCATCTTGAGTTGTGGCGTGTTGCCAAGGTAACCAGCGTTTCCTGCAAGCGCTTGAGCTAGCGAAACTATCGGGCTGGTTGACTATATTTTGTAGGTGTCTTATAACCCTTTTTAGCAGACACCCTACAACCAGTCAGAATCCAATATTCACCCAGACATTGGCATATTTAATTAAGACTTTGGTTACTAACTTCAAACTCTTGAAGAGAATGAGTGCAACATGAACAGATGTGATTTCCTGAAAGGTAGCCAGTCACGGGTGGGTTGCTTTTATCGGTAGGTAACACCTTAAAAGTGACAAATGTTGACATGAGCACACAGAAACAGGTCCACTCCGAGTATTAGAGAATTCAAAAAGCATCAAAAGCAAACCACAAGCACAAAAGAAGAAGCATGGACTCATGTTTGTGATATATTTTGGGCATTGAACATTCAAAATTTGCATGGATAGTACTTTATTTGTGAGTGTTTTAAATACAACTGTTAATGTAAGTATTTATTACATGTTTGGCAGAATTATGACCCAATATATGTAGATATTTTCACATAAACCACTATATTAATTTTGGACATTGAGAACCATACTGATATTTAACATAGCAATGGGTTAGGAGGAGGGTTTGCCTGCTTTTTGGACCCTCAAGCTTCAACAGCCGACCCCCATGTTGCCACAAACTTCCAGGACAACCCAACAGGACATGCAGTCCTGCCCCCCACAGTTTTTGAAGAGAAAACAGCAAATCACAGGAATCCTGCGTCTTTTCCATGACACTCTCGTAGGGTTCAGATCGGAGAGGAAACCATCATGGCCCCCTTGGCTAGGGACCAGAACTGAAGTATGGCCGAAGGCAAAGTGGATCTAATGGCTGACACGACAACCAAATTGCTGTAAAACAGACTGTTTGCAGCGTTGCTCTCTGACTTTCAGGACATCCAGATGCCTGGGAGAGGCTGGAGATGTGAAGCTTCCCTGCTGTGAGCCTGCCACGATAAGCTGCTAATACTGGATACTGAGAAAGACCCCAACCTTCCAAATAGAGATCAAAGGAGAGCTGCCAAACAAGTCAGGGAGAGTTTCTAGCTGGATAATTTGTTTATTTGATGATTTTTGATCATTTTATGTGTTTACTGTTGGGTAAAGGCACAGAGGCTAAACCACACTGTACACCATGCTAATATGTTTTGAGCTTTTTTTTATAAAGCTAAAACAAGTTTTATTTCACAAAGGGTTTAAACACTTATATAACAATATTGTTCATGTGTTTTCTCATTTCCTAATTACATTTTGATAACCAAAATATGACCAAAAGTAATTTAATGATAGTCCTTATGTATGCTTGCTACTAAATCAATCAAAGCAGGTTAAGAATTGATTAACGAAAGGTTATTGATTTCTGATTAAGCAAATCATTAAAAAAAACATTATTTTCGACATAATGCTAAATTTATCTCTTGGATTTGTATTGTAAATTTGTTGAAAAACATTCAAATTTCTCTAAATTAGCCAAAAGCTAATTTGACCCCATTACAAATTCATCAAGAAATACTTTGTCTCTCCAACATTAAAATCCATGCTAAACTATATCATTGCATCATTTTATTGAATGTGATTTTCAAGCCACTAGGGCATGTGTTCACAAACAACAGACAACAGTTTGAATATTACCTGAACAAATAACATATTTACCACCCCTGGGTGGGCAATAAATATATTCTATTACAACATAGATTATTAACAGAATATGTTTAAGCCAAGGTGTGCCAGAACAACTGCTGGTAAGACTGAGTTTTAACTGCAGTTTTACATGCAAAAACATGAAGAATATTAAAGAATCTTGAATCTTTGAAACATCAAAGCCTTCAATAGGAATCAAGAGGGCTCTGCAGTTGGATTTTTTTTCCCCTGTATCTAAAGGTGGATGGGAAGTAGATGCCTGCCCCCTTGCAACCCAGCAAGGACAAGCAGGTACAGATGATGAACGAATGCTTGGATGGATGGATCATATAGATGGATGGATCTTCAAAATTGCTCTAAGAGTAATTGTGTTTAACAACTTGCTCTTTAATGGACTTGCAACCTACTTCAGGTATGAAAACGTCCTATTATGAGCATGCAATAAAATGTAAGTGCAGACAATGTATGAAAAAATGGAAATTTAGTTCAATTTAGCCATGCATTGTTAATGTATGCTTTGCTAAATGTAAAGCCCAGTGTCTCCCCTTATGTTCAATGCACCAACATGCAGCACAGTGGCTACTCCCCTCCATCAGTGCCCTTAATTACAAATGACAGGAACAGGAAAGGTAAAAGTAACATGACTGAAGACAAGTGAATGGAGTCAGCCAGACCTGGTACTGCAGCTCTATTATAAAGAGGTCATTCTAGTCTGTGTGTCGTACAGGAAATATGAAAGAGGGATTTTTCTTCACTCTCTGGCCTTTGACAGCTCAGGTTGCTGTTGGCAACCAGAGGATGGAAACCTGATAAATGGTATAGGAACTTGAAAATAGTTTTTAACTGGTATCTTCCCCAGTAGACTGATTTATGAGTTAAACAATTAACTGCCTTGATATGCTGAGAGTTTTATTGTTGGCTTAGTAAGCTTAAGGTCCTGGTATTCATCTAAAAACCACAAAGACCTTTGTAGACCTAAGTGTTGCTACATTAGTCTTTTCTAACAGAGGAGGCGCCCTTCAAGGAAGCACTCATCACTGTGACTGCTTTCCATTTTAAAATCTGACTGATGCCACAAAGCTCTGTTTGTTTTTTAAACTGCATGTTTCCACTCTCATGTTTCTTAATATTGAATATCTGCTAAAATTCAAAGTACCTGATGTCTTAAATTAGGTACAAACATGTTTTTATGCACAGAGCAGATCTTCACAGAGAGTGCGATGTGATTTGCGTTTGCAATTCAGACGAATTAATGTGCAAACTATTTTTTCCCCTCTGCCTTTGTCAATATACTGATCACATTCTACCAAAGAATGCAAATGTTTTGGTCATTAAAACAAATCATTTGCAAAGTGCACGGTTTTGTTTTATTTTCTTTTACTTTTGTTTGTAACACTTTGACAGTATATGGGTTGAACTACAAATATTATTATTCTGTTGAACAATTATAATTTGTACCTCTATCATCCTTTTTTTTATGGCCACTCTGAAACTGCCAATCGAATATGCAATCTGCTCATTTTAATGGGTGGAACCAAATCGGTTTGCACATATCATAGTTTGCATAGCAATCTTTGTAGATTGTTCACAATATTTGCACTTATTTCACATACTAAAAACAAAAACTGGAAGTGCAATTCACTGCTTCTTGCTTTGAATATTTAAAGATTAGATCCAAAATGCTGTAATGATTTCATGTATGTTCCTGCTGGTGAAGCTGCTGTGTGCAATCCCATGATTTCATTCCCTGCTCACTCTGCTGCACTGGCAATCAGGTCTAAGCGGTTACACCTACAGAAGCCCCAATTACTGGGTGTTTCTGTTGCTCTGAGGAGCACTATATATTCCTGGCTCTCTCAGTGTGCAACCGCCAGATTCTTGAAAGTTGTTTGTGTGAGTAGACCATCCAGAATTCCTTGTTTTGATCTGATTTTGACCTGTCTTGTTCCTGTTTCCTCCTGCCTGACTTGCCTGTCCTGTTGGCTTCTGGTTTCTGGACATTGATCTCCCGCCTTCCTTTGAAATTAACTATGTTTGCCTCTGTCCCTGTCTGGATTGTTTTTATCAAACTGTGTAAGACTCAAGCCTGGACTTTGGATCTGCCTCCAGCCTTTATACTCTGGAAACCTCTCCTGTTACCAATTCTCTTACATGGATTGCAGATTTCCCTCTTGTTTAGCCCATTTAGAAATGTCTGCCCTGTGGATTGCTTCTCTGTGCTTGAACCCTGAAATGACTACAACTTCCCTGCTTGTCTTAGCCCTATCTAGCACTTTCAAGATTTGAATCAGTGATCAGAGTCATCAAAACACCAGTGTTAAACATTAGGAAACAGTGCAATCTCCCAGCTTCAGATAAAGTTAACCTAAGTGAGTTAAGCTTTCATTTAGTGCAACTTTGACCCAACTAACTTGTTCTTGGCCACTACCCTGTTCTTCACCCAACATTGATTTCTGTTCCTACAAAACCAATTTACATTTAAATAAATGCCTTAATGACTACTACTTGTGTAATTTGCGTTTTTGGTCTCTAGAATCTTTCCAGGCAGTACAAAATTCAAAACTTCTTCTCATTACTCTATATGTTAACTCTTAAAATATTTACAAAAGAATGGAATCCATGCTCCTGATTGCTCATACATTTTTTCACACTTCTATATATTTTATTACACAAAAGACATAAAGAGCAAGAAAAAAACCCCAAAACAAATGGAGAAAAGGAATATTTTATTTTATCAAGCCTATACTAGTCTGAGCATCCATCGACCAGGGCTGTACTGTGCATTTTCTGACATTGAGTCTTTACAAAAAATAATTTTAAGAAAAGTTTTGAGTAGCTACCCTGTAAATAATATCAACTCACTATTAAAATTCTTGGATGCCTTATGAAAGCTGTTATGGTGTGCAGGGAAGACAGGATAGCAGCCAAATTCTGAACTCGAGGGAATTCACATGCATAAATGGAAGGTGCACTTTAATTACCAGGCTGTTGAGACAAAACAAAAGACGCCACAGACCAAAAGTCAAGGAAAACACATAGATATAAACTTGGAACCAAAAAAGAAAAAAATAATCAACAATCCAATGAAGCTCTACAGTGATAAAAAGATTAATTAAAATACTGACAAAGAACAAAGTGAGCAACCTAGATTTTGTTTTTTATTGCTTTAAAAAGCTCTAACCTTACTTAGTAAAGGGTATACATTTAGTAGTATTATTTTAATAGTTATTGTGTGCATTCAGTTGTTAGGTGCACATTTTAAATGCCTGTTTAAAATAGCAAACTAGAATGGAGGAGACATTATTTAACTGACTTCCTGCAAGGTATTTTTGCATATGGACTTTTCTGGGTATTTCTAAAACTGACATTCAGGTGAGATCTTTATTCATAATCATATGTTAGGACAACATAAAAGAAATCCACTTAAGCTGCAGCTCTGTAGCTAATTATACATTTTAAGTGTCAGGGTTTAAAGGGGTATTGGCTAAACTATTTTTCTATAATACAAAAAAAAAAAAAAAAAAAAAAACTTGGCTTAAATAATCAAAAATATCCAAGGAGTACAGAAAACCTTATAACATGAATAATGCATTGGACCTTGAAGCAGAATGGCTATAATAACAGACGGCTAATACTGTCAAACAGGAAACTGATTTATTTCACAAAGCCTCACAAAAACTTGACAGCAACAGTTCAAAAGAAAAACAATGGTCTTGGTGTTGACTTCAGATGATAAATATATATATTGACAGAAGAACTGTCCTAATTAGATACAGCACTTGGGAAAACATTAGTTCTGACATGCAAAAGGCAGGTGTTATTAGGGTTTAACAGACTCACACATCATAATCCTAACACAGGAAAGTTATTTAGGAAGGATAAAGAACAACCAAGGAGGAGAGAAGACAAGAAGGAGGCACTTCAGGCATTTGATCAAGGTGTATTGAAGAGCATAAAGACTGGAAATTGTTAGGAATCCAGTTTGTGCAGGTTGTGTGTTTGTGTTTTCTTCCTCCACCACCAGGTGGGGTCCGGTTCTCGCTGGCCCTTCCACACACCTAGAGATGGTTGCCTCATTATCTGAGGACTCTTAAGCTGCTGACTGCCACTACCTCGACACCAGAGTGTTTGCCAGTTTTGGGTACTTTAGCCAAGCTGAGTTTAGCAGAGTCTAACTGAGCCTTTGTCTTCCTGAGTCGAACCGTATTGTTTTTTGTCTTTGCCTCTCGGCAGGAAGTCATCCTGCAAACTGGATGTTTTTGGCCTTCTCCCCCTGGAAGGATCGTTGAGCTTCACACTGAGCTGGGGATGCAAACTGGATGTTTTTGGCCTTCTCCCCCTGGAAGGATCGTTGAGCTTCACACTGA
>NW_015151571.1:180743-186099 GCF_000732505.1 Cyprinodon variegatus | reverse complement strand
ATTAGCTAATAATCACATTTTCAATATCTCATAACTAAACAATAAACACTGGTGAAAATAAGCACAGGTAAATAAAAGCAAAAAAGGGGAAAAGGAGTTTTCAAAGAGCTTATCCACATCTTTAGGAATATTTTTAAGATCTTGTTCATGATCACGAAAAAACAGATGTTTTCCAACTGAGAAAGCCCTACTTTGCTCCAAGAGAATGTATATAATTCTTACTTTGGATGAAATAATCTGTAAAGAAACCAGACATGAACTGAAGCACTGTCACCCTCACATGTTTTGGAGAACATGTCTTTAAGGAATATTTATAGGTTCACAAGCCCTATGGGGACTGGACAGTCAGGATCAGTGACTGATTATAGCTAAAGATCTTGAATCTGTAATGAACAAAAAATGGAAGGAAGAAATATGAAACAATTTCAGATCTTATAGCTTTTAGATATAATTAAATTACGTTCAGCAGCTAGTTATTGCCATTTGGACATAATAAAAGCAACGAATAGCCCTACTTTTTAGCCCTACTCCTAAATTACGTTTGTTCATATGAGTGGAGTTATGTCACAGTTCCTCTTTGCATGTAGGGCTAGTGTCTGTAACAAGGAGTAATTGAATTTAACCCTTCAGAGCGAGGAATCTCAGAGGCTCACTTTCTGAGGAAAAGCGAGAGACAATTTACCAGAAAACATGGAGGTCAGGGATTCTATGGAGTCACTGGCAGTTCTTATTTTACTTTTGAAAGCCAAACAAAAATGTTTGGCGTTTGCGTCCCTGGGTTTACCAGATTCTCCCAGAAAACAAGTTTAAGATGAAATGACATTCTTGAGCTCAAACAGGAACAGCTGGAAATCAGAGAAGCAGTGTAAGAACAGGCAACACAACTGAGATGAGTTGACCAGCTATGTCCCCCTCTGAAGATAAGGAACCACGGCGGGAGGAACTAGTGGCTTGCTGATGCTAGGTCAAGAGAAGAGCAGTGGTTGTAAGTAGGAAGAACATTGGAATTTGGCCAAAGTCTCTGAGAGCACTGTCACTGTGGTAATAGACATGTTTAAGGTGCCTTATCGGTATTTTGGCTTATTTGAATATGCTTAGGGGTGGTAGCATAGCGGGTGAAAATAGATTTGATGCTGCATTCAATTCCATGGAAAGTTGGATTTCTTCAGGTTAGGTGTGCGGGGGGATACTATGCAAACGATTTCATACTTCTGCAATTTTTTGTGCAAATTGTTGAATTTCCCCCCAATGCAAATGTTTAGCATAAAAGATTTAAAAGATCCTCCACAGCAGAGATAAAAGCCAACAGTGATAAGAATTTAACATGAGATGGCAGGTGAGGGGAGGTTTTGAGAAGATTTACTGACACAGAAACAAATTCCAGATTTTGTAAGTGTGCAATTTTTTTTATAAATTGCTTTGATTAGTATCATCAGAAGTATTTTTTTGTACATTCTAGGTTGTTAAAGGGTTATTTTTAGATGCAGCTGTATAAAAATATCACTTTTGTTTTAATAAAAAAACAGGTATTCAAATATGTATTTTAATCCATTCTATTGTCGAATGAAGATAATAGTTTGCTACTGACTTTCCTCCTCTTTGTTTTTTTGTCATGTGATGGATGATTTTAATCAATTATCTGAGGTTCCACCAATCTTCATGGTGGTGTTGTTTGTTTAATAATTGTTGTTAGTCATTTTCCCCATTTGTGTTGTATATTTCAATTTTACATGGAGCATTTTAGCTATGGGACAGAGACAATGTAGATAGAATGGGAGCAGGGAGAGAGATAAAAAATGAGGGAATCTAATTAAAATGTAGCTATCAAGTCAAAATGGACAGAATGAGCAGGGTAGAAATGATGCTGGATTGTGGCTGCTGGACAGAGGCAGGAATGTTAGGATGGCAGTTTCATCACTGTACTGTGATGCTGATGAAAATAGGCAGTAACAGTCAGTTGGATCCTGAGCAGATTGGAAAGGAACCCAGAAGCTCTCACTCTCATTTTTAGGACACTAACATGCCCCTCCTCCAGTTCTTGTTGTAATTTTAATCCTGCTATAGCAAAAACAAGTAATATAAACTTTCTTATCTTGTCTTTTTTTTTGTTTTATACAATCCAGAAACGAAAACTCAGGGTCTCATAAAATTATTAATAAAACAGAAAATTTTAAACTGGACAGACTTATAAAAAGTATTTTCTTTTCCATCCATTCAATACTTCTGTTGTGGTATGTAATGGACATAATCGGCCTGTGGTTATGCTGAGATAGTGGCCTTCAGGTGACCTACATTGTTGGGTCTGTTTTTTCTCATCTTGTCATGTTGCTGGCCAAAAAGCACAGTAACACCGAGGTCATTCGACCAGCTGCTACCTTTGGCAGTGTGAACAGGTGCACAGTCTTAGTGAAATATGAAATTAATATTTCCAAAAAGTTGGCTAGAAGAAGAAAGTGTGGATTCCTAAAAAATATCCGCCGGATTGCTTTGTAGACTGTAGACTTAAGAAATCCCAGTGGACCAACCTGGTAGATGGCATGGCTCTGAAATCATAGCTGACTGAAAACTTCACATCGGAATATAAGCAACAATGTTTTTTTCCCCCACCTTTCTTCTGCCAGACTCAGGGGCCTTAATTTCCTTAATTTACAATTTAAAAGAAAACTTTATTTTTATCTGAAAACTGGACTTAACAGCTGAAAGCGCAGAATTCAGCAAGAGCTTTATTGCCAAGTAGTGTTTTTTAATACTGGAATTAGTATTGATGGTTAGGTGCTACATATAGACGAGCAAACAGTTGAAATAAATAGATTTTTTTTATATAACAACTAGAAGAAGCAAATGCCCATAACCTATGTCCATTATATCCGTGTAGTGGACTTGATGCACTGAATCCAGCCTCAGTCTTTAATAAAATTGACTATATCTCATGTCTGCTTTGTTATTTGTAGAGTTGGGATGCTGCTTGAGAGAATAAACAATAGTTATACGTAGTAGTTACCTCTCCAAAATGATAACTGTGTTATAGTTACCCAGCTACTGCAGTGTCAGTTATAGATAATAGGGAAATGCATTTACTTATCATGAGCTAAATTGTTGAAACATTTTAATCACTTTCCTATTTTTAAAACTTGAAATACAAATCAGAGTTTAGTTATCAAATATACAATGTTTGATATTAATTATTAAGTAAGATAATTAATAAATTAATGAATTAATGAAAAGAACTACATATTTAAAAACATTGTGGACTAGTCTGCACGACTTTGGTGTGCACTTGGTTGGAACAGAGTCAAGACACAGATGCAATATACAGTATTTATGTAGATGTGATTATGTTTAATGTTTGTAATAAAAGCACAATACAGCATACTGGATGTAGAACTTGATACCTGTGCATGCTGACAGGTTTAAACTGGCTATAAAAAATATAACGATGAAGAAATATGCTTCTCCTTCATTTAAACACCTAAGAAAGACTTTGTTATAAGATTATACAGTAGTCATATCATTCAAAAAAAACAAAAAAACAACAAAAACAAAACAGGAAGACTGCTATTTCCAGTATTTTGATGTAAAAAGAAATCTGACTTTACCAAGCATCTGAACTCTGTATAATTCTGCAAAAAATAAAGAGGAATGTGTTGATAAACCAAGGCAACCTTGTGCATGTCATCAACGGAAGGGTGAGATGAAGCGATGGGCTTGATTAATTAAGAGTTGCTTGTAGGTGACACAGATAAAGTCAACAAAATGACCACAGGAACAATTAGCCTTTGACTTCTGCGACTGTAAAAGTTTATTTACACTTCTAATTTAGATAGGCTATCATTGAATTTGCAGGGCTCTCCATTGACTTGTTTCTCTCCTCTCTGTGTGTGTGAGCAATCAGTGCATGCTGAGCACCTGCTTACATCATGGCTACTTGGTAGTTATCGGGTTATCATCTACCTCCAGCTCCATTCCCTCACAAGAATCTAAAAAGCAGAAGAAAGTGTGGACTTATGAAAAAATTACTTGGTTAAGTTCTAGTAAATTGTCAAGTTAGATTGCATGCACTGTAAAAGCTTTACCTATACGTATATAAAAGCAATCAATTAGATTACACTGCTGGTGAAAAAATAAAGCAGGCACTTACACTGTTATTATGTAAGCAGTAAATCTGGACTGTAGGATCTGTTTTTGTATCTTGACTGCCCCTGATCTTGTCAGGGTTTGGTCGAGGTTTTAGGACCCAAATGCAGAGGCAGGGAGGCAGAGGTGAGTTTTTGTGGCCTGGTAGACCAGACTAAATGGAAGATGAAAGGTGTTATTTAGTCTGGCCCCGATGAGAAAGACATCAGAAGATTGTTGATGAGAACAACCCCTTTGTTTTTCAAACTGTCTGTGCCTACTGACCAATGAGTGCAACTGACTGTGACGTAGTACGCGTGATAGAAAGCTGGTTTAAAGTATAATATTCTCACCTCAAATGATCCTATAAACGTACTTTTATCGAACGACAGTTACAGAAAGAGAACTTTTAACTTTCCATGGAGCGCTCCATTAAAAGCTGCTGCTGCCGCAGTGCTTGCTACTGTGTTGCGCAGCTTTGTCATCATGCCCTCAAAATCCCACCCGATTTGCATTCAGACATTCAAAACACATCTCTGCGTTGTTATTGGCTCGCCAGATTTAGGACCTGGGGCATTGATCGAGGCTAGACCAACTCGCAGCCAAAAATAATTTTGGGACTAGTTTACTTGGCTAAAGTTTTTATAGATTGAATGAAATGTTCACCAACAACTGAGACAGGAATCCAAAATTCCAAAAATCCAACATGAAAAAAATGTAAAACAAACCAGAAACATGGAGAAACAAGGGGGAAACAATCATGAGGAGCCAGGGTAAGACAGGGTAAGATTAAGTAAGATGAGGAACCAGCACTGAGGAACTGCACAAGGAGAGTACAGTATTTATGGGAGACTGAACAAAGAGAGGACTAACAAGCTGATTGGGAGCAGGTGTAAAGATAGGAGTCTAGAAAGGAGCTAGGGAAAAGGAGACCAACACTAAAGGGCAACAAATAAAAAAACTAATGACTGAAATATAACCAGAAAATACAACAAAACACCCTAAAAAAATGTCCAAAAAACAAAACAACCCACTCAGGATGGGCAGAGGGGGAACCAGGAAGGAGGGCAAGAAACCAAAAAAACAGAGTCCAAAAAAAAAGACAACCCACCAAAGGTGGGTGAGGGCAACCAAAAGTCTCTGGAGGCCGGCCATGGGGCTGGCGATGAAGGAGGGCCTTTGGAGGGCGCCGTCTCTGCTGGAGTACCCTTGGAGGGTACCATCTCTGCTGCAGGAGCCTTGG
>NW_015151571.1:179147-180519 GCF_000732505.1 Cyprinodon variegatus | reverse complement strand
CCCTTGAGGGTACCCTCTCTGCTGCAGGAGCCTTGGAGGGTGCTGTCTCTGCTGTGGGTCTGTCTGAGGAGAGATGAGTGGGTATAGTAACCCCAATGTTGTATTGTGGGGATTATGTTTTAGGTAATGTGTAATGAAATTTTCTGCCACCAAAAAAATTACAAAATATTTTGGATCTGGGTCAAAATACGAAATATGACTTTTATCAGGCCAAAACAACTTAAGATACAAAAACAAAAGACAGCAGTTTTTTGTTTTGTTTTAATGGGACATAACAAAAAAACCTTAAGGAGTAAAGAGAATACAGAATTAGTTCAATCAGATCAGTTACCAACAGATTGAGGTTCTCTATATAAGGAAACCCAGCTGATTGCATTCATTCATTGATAAAGTATATACATAACAGCTACATAAGATGTTTTACACTTTCTAATCCAAAACAAACAACCAACCCTGTTTAAAACTTCTCACATGTTAAAAGTAGAAGGCCCTCCCAATCAACACTGCTGTTGTGAATAAGTTGCAGGGCTTTATAATAACCTGTGCTGCAGAAGTGGAAGTAATAAGACTGAGCCTATGGACTGAGACAAGCAGCCATTCTATAATGAGGGATGGAACCGCTCAGCCATACAGCAACACTCTTCCTGTTGGATCCTCAAATTAAAGAAGCAAACGATGCGTGCAGCAAATTCTCGCCCTTAAATCTCGAGGGCTACCTTTTCTCAGAGAAGAATCTAGCTCTTTCTACAAGCCCAGCTCTCATCTGCTCCAATGAGTCAGCTCTGCACTTGAAAAAGGAAAACAATTCGCCTTCCTTCAGTGTTTCACTGAATTGGAACTGTATTCATCTTAAAGTAGTTTTATCAGCATTGAAGAACAGTTACTCGCTCTTGTGTCATGCTGAAATCTAAGGCAGTTGCTGCACAATCAAGAGTTTACTCCCTTTACTGTTGAAAGCTCACTTGCTTAGAAAACAGCTGTTCAAGCTTATATACCAAAACATGCCTTCAAAAATGCATTCCAAGGATTGCATGTTTCATGTAGTTAATGCTAAAAAGGGATAAGTAAAGCAAGTGATGGTACTTAGGTATCATTTCCTTATTCTTTTAAGAGTTCAGGTAATAAAAATATGTAATAAAAAGTAAATCCAAGCCAGTCATCAGCTACAATCTCCAATGGAATTGTGCTTACTGCTGGAATGTATCTCCTACATGTAGAAAGCTGCACACACCTCCATATTGCACCAATATTAACTTTGCTGTAGGCCGGGGGACTAATTAAGTTGATGGGTTCTTCAAACTGTTTTTAAATGAAACATGTACTAAACTCCCCTTATTCTACTTTTAAGAGAATACCACTTAGCTCCACTTGA
>NW_015151571.1:175758-177163 GCF_000732505.1 Cyprinodon variegatus | reverse complement strand
TGTTGTCTTCAAGGTGGCTCTTAGAGATAGAGTTAGTTTTGTAAACCGGGGAGAGGCTCAGAGTAGAGCCAGTTCTTCTCCACATCGAGAGGAGATGGCTGAGGTGGCTCAGACATCATTTTCAGATGCCCCCTTGATGCCTACCTTGGGAGGTGCTCCAGGTATGTCCCAATGGAAGGAGGTTCAGGGGACAACACAGGACACGCTGGAAGGACTATGGCTCTTGGCTGGCCTGGGAGCAAATCAGGCAGCTGAGCTGGAGAAGGTGTCTGGGGAGAGGGAAGCCTAAGAGTCACTGCTGAGTATGCTTCCACCATGATCCAGTCTCAGATGAAGTGGAAGACAATGAGTATCAGGACTTTAAAACCTTGTTGGCAATTACAGAATGTCAGCTTGCCCAAATTATTTGCTTCAACCACTGCTAGCATTTCAACCGGAGGTCCACAATATATCGACTTTTTATCATCATCACAGCAATATATATGTTAAAGCAACATCAAATACCTATCTGCATCAAAGAAATTATAATTTTGCCAACTGAAAATATGATGTTGTCCAAACCTGCTTTGTCAGATTAAGATGCCAAAGCTGGAAGGATGTTCAAAATTGAAGAAACAACTGAAGGAAATGTCTGCTAATCACAACTTACGCAATTCTCAATATAAAGCAACAGTATTGCATTTACTTGCTTTCTTGATAATGGACAGCACTTGTATTTTAGAATATGTAGAATACAATGTGACAAGGTTTTGTGTTCTTTATTTTCATGAAATGCAAAGCAACTTCAGTCTACATTACAGTCCAGGCTCATATCGAAATCCCCCATCCTCTGTAACCGCCCCACTCCATTCCACCCCACTCTGTTCCAGACTGCCTGTACAAAGTAAAGCCTACAGCATTTGCGGTTCCTCTGGTCTTGCTCAGCTCCAATTACCTCAGTGCTCGAAGAGAGCATGCGTAATAATATTTAATTTATAGGGGCAAAACATGCGGTAATGAACGCTTGATTTAATATGACATTAAAATTCACCATCAGCATCAATCACACATGTTTTTGCCCAAACATTTTCTTTTATTGGGGGTCTTTGTAGTAAGGATAATTAGGATCATACAAAAATGGTTTGGTCTCTACTTTCAAAATCAGCATCTATTCATTCATGCCTGTGATAAGAAGTTTATTTTGAAGTTGGGAGATACGCTCTTGGAAGTTCTTGTGACTGTTTCATTTAGATGAAACTTTTAAGCTTATTAGTTTAAAATAAATATTTTGATCAATATGAGAAATCTTCTTCCTGGTTTGTTGAAGTACCAATAGTTTGCATTCGATGATTTAAATACAAGGTCTTAGTTTTTGTAATATATATAAGAATTATGCTATAATTTGTAGTTATTGCTCTCTTGTTAC
>NW_015151571.1:172506-173862 GCF_000732505.1 Cyprinodon variegatus | reverse complement strand
GCTCCATATTTTAACAGTGAAGGAGAGAGAAGACATTGGACAGTGACATGCGGAGGAGTAGCTTTGGATGTGGAACAGTTCTCATTTATTAACATGGCTGTGGAATTGCTCCAAACGACATACGTGAGCGGGGTGGAGTGGTAATGGAGGATGTGGAATCTGGGGGTCACTCTGTTGGTTAGGCAAATGATACAATGATATATGTGAGGTTGAAAGTTGATATGATAATGTGGTAAAATCTTTCGCCATGACGGGTAAATTCATTTTGGCGTTACTGATAATCCCTCACATATGCTAGTGTATCAAATATGATACACAGCAAATGGTACATCATTTTCCTACAGCTGTATGTCTTAGTATGCCATATAAACCCAAGGCTGATAATGTTTTATGGAGGTAGAAGTTTAAACTCCAGTCAGTGGGAAGATTTCAGAAGACCAACTATTGTTTATCTTCTTGTATAATCTGCAAAATTATGGTAAATGTTTCATGTGTGTGGGAGAAGAGGCACATCCAAAACATCCAAGGGAGTCTTATTTTTATGAGAGTGTGTAATTCTTAGCTGTCTCAGAATGGGAAGGCAAAGGCTGGGGCAACCTCTGAGGGGAAATATGTGTCTGATATTGCATATCCAATGAAGACATTATCCGAAATACCCCTGTGCTAGGAGGTGTCTGAATAGAAAATGTCATAAACTGCTGACTTAAGTGCAGAATCTGCTTCAAGTCTGCTTCAGGGAAGTATCAGTTTTGCTGTCCCCAAAGCAGATGAGGATACATATGTGAGTAGCCGATGTCAGCTTATTGCAGAACTGGAAAAAATGTTAGAAACCATTGTTCACTGTAAAGAAGTATGAAGTGGAAGTTTTTGGTGTACATGTCACAATGAATTACATATGACTTTAAGAAACACTATTTTTATGAATAACAGAAAATGAATGAGGTACACCCTCTCTGCATCTAGGTAATTTATTGGGGGTAGCATCGAGCTGTTGTTAAGTGGATGTTAAGGATTTACTGATCTTCAGGTCACCACCACTGTAAACTGAGAAGTTGTAGTAGTTTAATGGCGCGAAACATAAAGGTTGGTGTTAACTCAATATTTTGAAACAACTTTATTCCTTAAAGGATGAGTGGTCCATTTTTAAAACCTTCAACATCTATTGTTCTACAGAAAGAAATTTTTTATTATATTTGAAATAGCTGCTAGGAGTGAAAAAAAACAACAACCCCAACATGAGGACAATACAACACTGAGAATTAAACAAATCCATCCATCCATCCATCCATCCATCCATCCATCCATCCATCCATCCATCCATCCATCCATCCATCCATCCATCCATCCATCCATCCA
>NW_015151571.1:168179-171121 GCF_000732505.1 Cyprinodon variegatus | reverse complement strand
CATACATACATACATACATACATACATGGAGAGTTGGATTCTATTTACTTTTCTAATTGCAGTTTTTTAAAACTGCAATTATCTGAAATAATTAGGACATCTAACATTCCCATCAGAACTCTGGCTGCAGCATTTTGGATCAGCTGAAGTCTTTTCCAAATAGGTTTATAGACTTCCTGATAAAAAAAGCATTACAATAGTCCTTCCTTAAAGTAATAAATACATACAGTAGACTAATTTCTCAGCATCAACCTTTGACAAAAAGAGCTTGACATGGGGTTTAGATAATGAATCCTGATGAAAAATTACACCAAGGATATTTACGTTATCATTGTAGGACATTTTAATGCCAACCAGATGAAGTTAGTGACTAATCAGCTTATTTCTTAGACTCTGGTCCATAGACATTAACTTCTGTTTTGTCCGCATTCAAAAGCAGAACGTTTCGAATTATCCAGGTTTTTATGTCTTCAAGACATGACTTCAGTCTATGTAATGGATTCATTTCATCAGTATTTATGGTTGTCAAAAACAGCGTGTTGAAAAGGAATAACCCCCTTAAAAAATATAATCAAACTGCAGGAAATAAATTAAGTTTAAAGGTTACTAAAAAGTGGTCGGAAACAACAGGATTTTGAGGAAATACTCTTGTTTCTTGACAATCAATGCCATATTTGTACATAAGGTCCAAAGTATGAAGGTGAGAGTGTGTGGGACTTTGCATATTTTGAACAAAGCCAATCAAGTCTAAGATGGGATTAAAGGCTGCATTTTAGCTACCACCTTACAAATCAGCATGAATGTTAAAATCCACCACAATAGTGAGCTTACTAGTATTTAAAACTAAATCAGTTACGCAGTCTTAAAATATATCTAAAGGTTAAGAGTGGTGGACAACGTTACTACAATTTGCATGGGGAAACTAAGTGTTAAAAGTTCAAATCAATTATAAGTAATAACTGGCTGTGGACTAATCAATAAATTACACTGAAAGATTGTTGCTACTCCCCCTCCTTATTCAGAATTTCTGGATATTTGAAAATTTAAATGGAGGGAGCTGTCTTATTTCTCCTAACATAATCCTCTTGCTTTAGCCAAGTTTCAGTAAGACAACAAATCAATTTGATTATCACAGATCATCAAAAAACAAAAAACAAAAAAACAAACACATTTAATTGTGTTTACTTTTTCTCCATTTGAGTCATGTTAATTTTAATTGGATTTTTATGAAGCTCTCCTTTTTTAAATAATATTTTGGATTTATTTGACACTCTGACATGGTAACGGGGGTGTAATAATGAAGAAGCTGCAGAGAGGTGCTTTAAACTATGAGTCTGGTTCCTTGCCTCCATCCTGGGCTGTTAGGGTTTTGGATAACTGATACATTTACCCAGATTTCTTGAAAGAAAAGCTGCATCACCCACAGTGGAATGGATTCGATTTGTTTGAATCAGACCAGGTTTTCTCCAAAAAGTCTACCAATTATCAACACAGCCCAGGCCGTTTTCGGAACACCACCTAGAAAGCAAGCAGTTGAATGAGGACATGTAGCTTAACATGTTATCACTGGTTAGGGAGCCATTGCTAACTGACATTGTTGACTGACACCGCTTGACAAACTACCAGATGCAACACTAATTTAGTGACCTCCAATCCTTGTACTCAGATGTAATTTCTGCCAGCATGATCTTGTTGTATATAACCTATTCCTTTGCCAGCAGTTGCAGGTAAGATTGATTTTAAAGAGGAGTGGTTCAAAATATCAATGCAAAGACCGATAAAGAGAAACATAAACTGACCACTTTAAGTTTTTGCTTTTAATGGGGGTTGTCCAAGTTGTTCTTTGCTGCACTGTCAGTATGGAGTGACAAGGGATTTGGCAAAATAGGCGGTTAGGTGACTTATATACGTACGTGCTCTGTCTTTGTGTGGGAGAGTTGGTGGATTGAATCAAATGAGTTACAGGCTATCTACTTTTTGCACTTTGGTTCATTGAGGAGAACAAATTGAAGGTGTGAATGCACTTTCAAGATTGTGCACCCTTACCTGGACTTGTGGCGCTCTTCTTGACACACTGCTTTAACAAGGAAAAGCTTCTCTCTTTCGCCTCTTTAACAAATCCTTTTTGCTCAAACCTGAGCAGGATAAATCTCCAGACGTGGTGACTAATAGAAAACCTCTCAGCCATGTAACATAAACTTTGATGGCTGAAACTTGGAGAGAAAAAAAGGGAGAAATGAAAATAAATGGGCTAGAAACACATGGCAGATTAATGTGCGCCTTTGAGTTTGTGAATAAACACTGCTTGAGTTTAATTGGCGGCGGGATGTATCCCAGAAACCATCCTGATATGAAAAATCATTTGACAGCTTTGTCAAGAAGGTCATCTCCTCTGTGAATTCTTTGAAAAATGAGCTGTACTGATATGATTAGAAACCTAAAGCAGGAGTTCGAATGCCAACAGGAGCTTACAAAACGTCTGGCATGTTGTGCATATGTATGAAAGAGAATTTGCATCTCTTAACAAAGGCTGTTGTAAGGAATTATATAAATAACAACTGAAAACTCTTGCTTTTTAGACTAATTATCCATATTCTTCCATTAAGTTCTGTTTGGTAATCTGTCTAACGACTGTCTGCAATGGCACGTTTCCAACACTCGCCCCTTCAGTCTGTTCACAAGTTGGAAACAAATGTTCTGCATATACTCTTTATCAAATCCTAATTGTTCTAGCTGCCATCGACCATGCTTGTGTCTCTCCAGCAGAGTCTTGTAGAGATTCTAAATAGAGGATCTCTGAGGAGAAGCAAGTAAATGTTATTACAATAAAGTTAAGTGGATTTAATGAGGGTGTTTGACATCAGTCAGCAGTGTGTGATCCTCTCTTTATTAAGTCACACCTAATTCATCACTGGTGCATTAAATTGCTTTTAGAAGTTTTA
>NW_015151571.1:145860-167831 GCF_000732505.1 Cyprinodon variegatus | reverse complement strand
ATACATAAAGAAAAAGAAATGCATTTATTGGTTATGTTAATGATATAAAAATGTCTATGAGAAAGGCTGCCAGTGTTAAATAGCCTGTGCTACTATAGCCTCTTATTAGGCCTTCTTGTTTTTAATTTTTTTTTAATTTTTTTTTTTTATGGATTGTGCAAATTAACACCATGACCCATTAAAAAAGTTATTTACAAGCAAGCTCAAATTAATAGAATCTGTCTGACAAGAGTAAGAAGACTATCAAAATTTAATAGGAAACAAATGCTCTTAGTAAAAGAAATTATAATAGATGAGAAACAAATGTACTTTCTCTCTGAAAAGAGTTCCAATGAACCAAATGAAAAGCCCTTTGTCAGAAATTGAGAAAAGTATGATGATGACATATCCAAAAAACACCCAAAAAAACATCTAGAGCACATTTCGGTCAGTGAGCATGATCTAACAGAAAAAAAATAAAGAGAGCAAAAATTGCATCCAGTGGACAATTCAAACGGCTAAATTACTGTTGACTAAATAGGGCAGAGAAGGGCATCCTATTTTTCCCCTTCAAAAATCATACAGTATATCTAAGAATGTAATTCCCAAGACCTTCGGGAAATTATTTTTTTTTAACTCACGAGAGAAATGTATTTTGGATTTTGAAGGTGCCCTTCCTGTTACGCCTGGCACAAGAAAAACACAGCATTTCAGAAAAACCTATGATATCTATGACCAAACATGAAAGATATAATTTTGTAACGTTCTTCTTCAGTACCTCAGCAACTTCCTGGAGCTGCTGTAACTATGATTTTTGACTTCCATAAAAAATAATTAAATAACAGTATTCAGCCAACAGCAGAACCAATTGAATTGCTGCTCCAATTGTCTTCAGTTGGTGGAGTGGTGCAGTCAATAGTCTCATTGATATGACTTGAACTGTAAAAAATAAAAGGATTCTGTATTTTATTGATGCTCTTTCCTTTTTTTCTCTCTCTTAGCTGAAGCAGCCTTGTCTCAGACCCATCTTGCACTTATCTCCGGAGTTTTACACATAAACCCATTGCCAGTTGCCATGCCTGTCTGTTTTGGTGGCAGTAAATCAAGCTTCCTAGTTTTTATGATCCCACTGAACCTCCAGTGTTTAAACCTTTCCACAATCTCTCCAATTTGTTTATTTGCTGGATCACACCAGCATGTAAGTAATCCAACACAACTTTTTTTTTCTTATGTATGTCAATCAACAGTGTCAATGCCGTCAGTAATCTGATAGTGCTAAACGTGCTTTAGAAAAGAACCCAAAGGGGTGTATCATTAGCAGAAGAGGGAACACTATAATAAAGCTTGTTTTGAAGAAAAATGTTTAAATAATTGTTTCAACCGTAATAACATATTTCCATAACCTTTGTGCTCATACGTCGACTTACACCTCGTGGAATGACACCTCTGTCATGACGCGGAGGATCTGTACCACTTTCACCAGCACTCAGCAACTTTGAGGAGGATGGCAGTAATTCTGCCAAAAAAAAAACAACTGCAAGTATACAGACTGCTTTATGGCTTGTGTCACTAACCTCTTTCGCCATTCATTATAAAGGCGGAAGTTGATGCAACTAAATTTCCCTGAGAGACTGTATATATTCGTACAAATTGTGCAGGCTTGATATTCAGGCACTGCAGCATCTTCCTGATGGGATCTATATGCATTTTTACTGTGAAATTATCAAACATAACATTATATTTATCTGTTTCAAGGCTTTATTATTATTGCGAGAAGGGTGCAGGGCAACAGCGATGTAGGAATAAGCTACAAAAATAATGTTAAATGTTTCCTTTTCAGCATCGACATGTGACATTGTTTAGTAAAAACCTTGTCGGTCTTCATCTGTTAGACAGCCACTGGAAACAAAAATGTAGCTGAACGAGAAATCAGGATTTTACCACTATCCACTGCTCCTCATGGGAAATGAGATCCTCCTAAAACAATACAGCTTTGTCCATTGGGAGAGCTAACATCAACCTAAAAGTAAAGTTCTTTAGAACTACTTTAAAGAGGGCATGTAATAATATAAATGGGGTCCATGTGGATTGTACACACAAACACGGAGAGGTAGGCCAAACTCTTAAAGAGCTTAGCATATATTTTAACGGTAATGAATATAGAGTGCCTTAAATTAATATTTACAGTTGTATTTTTTCCAGGAATATATTCTTTTATGTTCTGTAGATAAAAAAAATTATACTGACCTAAGAAAGCAGTGGATGATTTGTATCAAGCTATAGAGAAGCTCCTCCTCAGTGGATGAGCTGTACAAAATATCTAAAATGGATCCCTAAGACCAACAAACTATCACGGCTAACACACATGCTTTGCCATTGTGAAACACAGACTAACATGACAGTGTTGGTTGTTAGGTTAACTGACTTCTTTTTCTCATTGAAGTTGAAAAAGACTTACAAATCATAAGTATATACACACAGTGGAAACATAAATGTGCTTGTAAGATAGGCATGCGGCATAAAAGCTGAAGTAAGTGAGAGTTTCTGAGGTAAACATGCACACAATTATCTAATCAACACCATATTCTTTTGCACTTGTGACTCATTTCAGAGACTTGGGCTTACCCCTGCTGCTTACCATCCATACTACGTCTGTGCATTGCATCTCTTGGTGCTACTGAGACTTTGAAGGCATTTTTAGTTTCATCAATTAAATACTGTCAGGGTTCAGGCAGGCTAACAAGCTGAAGGATCATGCGGGGGGGGCAAGTCGTTTACTGGGATATGCCTTTTCTCTTCAAAAGAGGCTTGATTTGCTGTGAATTAGACTCGCAACTTTTACAGGCAGAAGTTAGACTTCATTTCTCAAGATCTGTGGGAAATTCTACGCTTCGCTGTGCTGGAAAAATGAGGAGAAAATGACATCAAAACGCTTAGAGGCTCAAAATCAATACATCTCTCTATTGAAGGACCTTTCAGTGAGGCATCGCGGTGGAAATTGTCCCATTTGTGAGTCATCGTGCCTTTACTCACAGGTTTGAAATTTGCATAACTATAGCTGCAGCCATCAGGGAATGTCTGCTCCTCCATGCTGGGTTCTGGCCTACCTTGTTTCTCAGTGGTTCTGATTGTTGCCGAAGGGAAATACTTCTCTCGTCTCAGTGCCTAATGGTTTAGGATGGAAGATCATTTATAGAATCAGCGGGTGGCATTATGATTATGTGAGCTGTGGATCTTTACTTTGTTCACATTTCAATTACAAGTCACCTCTTAACGAGTAATGATGCCTCTAGACGAATCTTAGAGTAATGAACCCTCAAATTACCAACTAACTGACATAAAGACTCACACTGGATCCATCTAAACTTCTCTGTCCTTTAGAAAGAGAATTTAAAGATGAAACCAGCCTTTAAGTAACAAAAACGTACAATATATCTGATTGATTCTAGTTATTACTGAGGTTAACTATGGTGCAGACTCACAAGCTGAAACTCCTCAGCCCTGCTTCTTGATTTTAGTTTTGCTGTCATTGTGTGTGGCTCTCGTGACCAAAGACAAATATTGAATCAAAAGGTTTGCGAAAATCCATGTAGGGTAAAAGCTGCTACAACCAACATCTTGTTACTGCTCACCACCATGAAGGAGTTCACAGCTGTCTCCTTTCCCTACTCCTGAAAGGTTATAAGGTACGCAACATAAATCTCTCTGGCATTTTCACTTTGCATTAATTCAGATTAGGGGTTTTACTGTTTACCTTGAGACCACTGCAGGAAGATGCCCTCAAAGAGCCTTTAAGAAAAATATTTTTGTCCTGTGTGTGTCTTTGTGTGAGGGGGGGTTAAAATTCTAATTTAAGGGGGGGTAGGGGTTTGGAGAGCATTCAGCATTACTGTTAATGCAAAATTCAGCCTCTAAACCTCTTTGGACCAAGTTTATTATGACGGATTGATTCTACGTTAATGACTTGATGCAGTCAACTGGCTACTTTTGCCACATGCTCATTTGGGAGGAAGGATTGCTTAGTTCAGAATAATGTTTTAAATAATCCCCAAGTTAGATTTGCCAGTGAAAACTTCTTACCAACCCTGACTTCAAAATCTAATAGGGTTGAAACAAACACAGAGCACAGTATTAAATACCACAACTTTATATTCTTCTTTCAAAAATAAAAAGTCTGACATGATCTGTGAGCTAATATGTCTCCTACTGGTGCATTAGGTGTTTCGTGCAATACATTACATACAATGAAACAAGCCTTTGGGGCTAGTATGAATTTATACATCTTGATTAAATATACCAAGGTTTACTTACTTTTAGAGTATTTACACACATATAAAACATTTGCAATGACTCCTACAGCTATCAAAATGATACCAAATGTTGATAATTAGCTATGATAATTATATTCACCTCTATGAATGACTGGACTCTCACTGGTGGAGATACATGGCATCGGTGGAAGGATGGATGGATGGACGGACGGACGAACAGATGGACATAATCAATAAAATGAATCACTCGTATTTTATTATAAAATCTTCTAATTATTAAAAAATAGGCTTATTTAATTTATTTTTTTCTAGCTTTTTTACTGTCATTAGTATTGTCACAAGTACAGAGCAACAGTGGGGTTAAGGGTCTCGCTCAGGGACCAAGAGTGGCAGTCTGTGGGAGTGGGGCTTGAATTCAGATCCTCAGGATTCCAAGCTCTATGCCCTAAACACTCAGCCACCACTTCCCCTTATTATAGTGATAATGCCAGTTGGTTACCTAGTCAGGCTTGTACAAAGCATCACTTTATACAATCCAATTTTAACTTGATAGCTTTACCTTGATAGTAGTAATCATCATATGTTTAAAATGTGTGCTGCTTGGTGCTTTTTTTGCTTTTACAGACTGATTTCGTGTCTTTCAAGACAAAAATATTTCATAACATCAGTCCTTGCTACTGGCTAAGGGTAAAGTTCAGAGACTTGGCAGTGCACCTGGGAAGGGAGCTTTGCAGCATTACTCTGTGTTCCATCTAGTTGGACATGATTCTTCTCACACCTTTTTTTTTTTTACATCAAATTATTCATAAAAGAATATTGTGAAGTAAAACTTAGCAGCTTTTAACTTTAACCTTTTAAAAATTGCACACATATCTGATAAAAGTTGGCCTGGAATCTGATTATAATTCAGTTTAGTTCAGTTTTATACATGTCATTACAAGGCACTTTACAGAGACATAAAAAAAAATCCTATAGAAAAATTGGTTAGAAATTGTCGGTCTAAGGAAGTCCAACTGATTGCATTGCATCAGTAAATGTCACCCAGAGGTGAGCTTGTGATAGACATATTGTTGCATTGTGTCACTGACATACAGTGACAGAAGAGAGGAAAAACTCCCTTTTAACAGGAATGAACATCTGGCAAAACCAGAATCCAGTTTGCCAAATGCTGACTAGGGGTTTCACAAATGGAACATGCTGTAGAATATCTGATCCCTAATTAATTTCTATATTAAAGAGGGTAATCCTTAACCAGCTCCATAGCTGGATCTGTCTTGAAAACAAACAGTTAGGCAGACTAGCATTGAGCAGGATTCAAGTCAAAAGGATGAAACTGTTAGTCACAGTAAAAGCTAAGCTCATTAATATATCTTGGAGAGAAATAGGACTAAACACTAAAAAATAGTCCCAACTCTAGATGATATGGTGTCACAGCTGAACTGAGTGACAGGCCCATAAAGTTACTATGATGAGGACAAAGCAGATTGAAAATAATGGAAACATAAAATGCCAAAGAGCTATTAAATGTTTTGGTTTTCCAATTTCCATTTGGAGTTGAGCGACACTGCATTCTGTGGTCTAAGAACAGACTTTAGGGATAATGTAACGCAGCATTAACAGTTTCCACATACCGAGCAGAAATCACACTGCTGTTAACTGCCACACTATGTGATGATTTTCAACCATCTGTCACCTGTAGGTGTTTTTCCATATCCCAATAGAGTACTTGCTAATCTCTTAATGTTTAACTGTCTGTTTGTCATGCAGAGGTCAGCTAAAGCTATGAAGGACATTTAAATGATCAGTAGGTCAGGAGCAACTTCCCTCAACAGCAACAAAGCAAAGGGTGCTGGATCAGCTTTAATACACATTTCTACTACCTCCGCTTCCGAGAAGGAACAGATGGTAGGTTCTGGCAGCATTTCGTTGGCTGGAAAACACCCTTTTGATTGAGATGCCCATTCTTTTACATGTCTAAAAAAATTATGCACAGAGAGCAAACAAGGCACACAAAAAAGCACTGAAGCAGAGCCAAATTATAGCTTGCTATGTATGCAAACTCTTATAGACCATCTGGTCGGTTCATTCAGTAGTTCAGCCTTCACTAGATTTCCAAGAAAGCTCTAAGTTAAAAAGTTAAGTCAGATTTATAGCTAATGCGTTTAGAGCAAAAAGTTCAGTTAGAAATATGTTCACTCTCTGTTTCCAGTTTGGTGACATTTGAGTTTTAAGTAGAAAAAATGAATAAAGATTAAAGTTTTCCATTTGTGAGGTCTACTTCATTAACTGCAGTAATCAGCTAATGGCCACCTTTTGTCACCAACACCCGGCCACTTCAAGCCTGTGTTCCAGTCACTATTTTCCTTAGATTGGTAGTGACAGTGCATGCAGGCCCCGGTTTCTAAGTGACTCCAAAGAGCGTCTTCTAATCCGGTAATTGGTGGAGAGAATGAGCGGAGAAGAAGAGAGGCTGTTTACGGAGAACACACAGAGAGGACTAACCCTTTTCTCTCTTTCTCTAATTAGCTGTATTAGACAAAGAGCCCTGGGAGAAGACAGATTGCATCCCATCTATTGTGTGAGATCACTCTTGTTGGATTCATCCTAAGAGCAAACCGATTGAAATGTGAATATGAAAAAGAGCCACTGAGCCAACATACCTCCTGTGGCTCTGAAGGGCCGGGGGCCGAATCACTGAGGACATGTTGACATTGAAGCTCAGATGGATGGGAAATAAATTCACTGAGGGAACTGTTTATCTATCATATGTTTGTCCAGAGTTCCCTGCCATGTTTATAGATTACATTTATCACATAAGGAAAAAAGTCAATTGATTTGCTTTGATACAATTAGATAAATCAAGTCGATGCCATTTATGTAGATTGGTAAACTCGGAACTAGCTGCTGAGGGCTGACAAAAACAAATGTGCTTAGCAGAAAAGCCTGAAGAAAATCTGTTTGCAGAAAATAAATGAGGTCTTTTCATGTTCATATTGACAAAAAAAAAACTCAGTCTGATTAGGTGCAGAAAAAGAAATTTTTGAAATGATTGTGCACACCTTGACAGTGGTTTCTATTGATCCAGAAAACAAACAAACAACATATTTGCATTTGATTTAAATAAGAACCTTTTATTATGTGATCCAATCCATCAGCTGACCATGCGAAGACATAAAGATAATGGTTTGCTTAGGGAGGTTAACTAGCAGAGCAGCTTAGAGCTGACCTCCATCAAATGACTGAACCATCATAAAAATATAACATATTATTTTTGTTTGCAGGAATTTCCACCATATGCAGACCTGGGAAGAAGAGGTGCTGTCTTTTTTCCCTCCATGTGAAGCAAGGTATCTGAATACAGCTTATAATTCAGATAGTGTCGGCAGGGAACATCATCCTGTTCAGACAGCAAAGATGTAGGTTTACTGCAAAAGTAAAAGTATATTTTCATCCTGGGCTTAAATTATGATGATAAACCTGAAGCAACCACTTTTCCATGATGGTTGGCAGAAGAAAATCTGTTCTTATCAATACAAATGTACCAGCAGCTATTTATTCAAAATAATTATTTACTTAGTATGGGCCTTGGTGAGAAAACTTACAATCAAATAGTATTACTTTTTAGGTTTTTCTTTCTGAAATTCTCATAATTTTGTGTTTTACTTTTCCCAAAGTCCATATTTTGCAAGACAATTATATTCTATAATCGTAAAAGCCTTGATAATCAAATGTTTTTTTTTTAAATCTGCAGTTGCAAATAAATAAAATATGTGCACATTACTTTAAAATAACATAAACAGTCAACAGTCTCAGTCAACCAGCTCATGACAATCCTAAGAATTCAAGTAGAAGAAACATATATTTTAAACTAGGGCTGAGACGATTAATCAGATTACGGTAATTAATTATTGTCAACTAATTTAGTAATTGGTTAATCGTTAACTAGATTATAAAGACTCTAAAATATGCCTTTAGCTGACAGAGCAACCCACTTAGAGCAGAAATTATATCAAAAATGTAAAAACAGATATATAAATATTTTGCAATTAAGTTTCACCTGGTTTAACTTTGTAAAAAAAAAATGCTATTTAAGGAACCTTTTCGTATCCGATTATTGATCGATTGATCGACAGATTAATCGATTTGCAAAATAATCGTCAGTTGCCGCCCTACTTTAAACCCAACAATGCTCTTAGATATATGTTGGTTATTCTAAGGCTTAAACATATGAGCAAAACTTTAGTGAAGTGGTATAGATGGTTCATTGCAGGAAGGAACATTCAGAGCTCTTCAGAGACCTTGAACATCAGCAAACAGAGGGACCAACAGGGCAAAGCAATGTCACTGAGTCAAGAATCAGTGGTTTATTTGTGTAGGTAAAAGGACTCTTGTTTGAAGATTGTAATGTTTACATTCTGGATGGGGGAGACGTGATTTGAGAAAAGAGTGATGGAAGCAATCTTTGTTTAACTTGACTAAAACCAATATTCAGACTGGCCTCAGATTTAATCTTTCTAGCAGTCACCCATGACTCATCTCTTTAGTGGGAGGTTTTCAGCAATTCACACCGACATGTGACCAAAACAACTCACATGGCATCATTAGGGACATATTTGGATCGTCAAGCAACAATGATGCAAACATGGAGCTGGATAGAGGGTAGGCTCAGTGACTCATGTATCCTATTTGCCCCATTAGTGACATTATTGTCACTATTAGTATGAGTGTTTTGACAACAAATTATAAACCTGTTACTTTCAAGCCATCCTAGTTGCCTTACCCCTTAACAATTATTCTTTAAATTCACACATTTCATCAGTCTGTACATGATTTACTAATACTGATGATCCAGGTTGTTTGTAGAAAAGTTAGAAAAAATTTGCTTTTTGCTCTGTTATGGAGCTTCGCTGAGGTAAGTGTTTGCAAAAAGACTCACGTTCTTTACATCTCATGACATTAAGGAAGTGGGCATAAAGAAAGTGTCGTTCTCGATTTTTTGGGAATAAAAGATTTTTTAACTGTTATATTGTTGTTACTTGTGTCCAGGAGTCCAGCGATATTGACCATAACTCTCAAAATCAGATGTTCTTGCAACGCAGAAGCAGGAAGAAAAACAACATGGCAGACGACAATGCGGAGAGCAGTCTTTCTTTTTGATCTTCTAATAATGCTCTGGCTACAGTGGGAAAAGAAATGAAAGATGGCTTGATGCGCTCTGGCATTACCATCGATGATTGCTTCTGTAAACAAGGAGCAAACTTGCTACTTGTGACGTCTCTGGATCCTCTACTGCACCGGACATTTAAAGTAAGCTGTATGATCATATACAAGTCATATATATTTAGGAATGTGAACAACAACACAAAAGAATCAGAATTCACAAAAAAATAAAATAAAATAGGAATTGAGCTTCAAGACCTGCAGTGTGAACTTAGCCTAAGAGCAGGCATGTCCAAAGTCTGTCCTTGAGGGCTGCTTTCCTAGAGGTTTTGAATGTTTGTCTGTTTTAGCACAGCTGAATCAATGTTTGCAGTTCAGGATTGGTCTTCAATTAAAATCAGATGTTCTGAAGCAAAGAAACCTCTTCAACAAGCAGGACAGTAACCCTCAAAGACAATCTTTGGACATTGCTGTATATGTTGGAACAGCAGTTTAAAGAGTTTACCAGATGAATGCCTGTTGGGATGTATTTAGGGTGAACAAATCTAAAAAACAAAAACAAATTTGGAATGAATAGAGTGCTTAATGTATGGAAGCAGAGGGCGTTCGTGTTCCTCAAAGCAGTTTTGAGATTGGTTGTTAAATTTCCTAAAAACTAAAAAAACAAGATTTATAATGCAGCAACTCATTATTCCTGCGAGCATGAGAGTAGCACTTTGGAAGGCTCAACTGGCCCTCTCCCAAACACAGCCCCGCAAATGTTGTGAGGATAATGGTAGGGAGAGATGATTGTTTCAATTTCCTCAGAAAATAGAGTTTCTGCTGGGCCAGTTACACAATACCGAATATTACTTTATTCAGCTTGAAGGTTATTTTTTCACAGACAGTTAACAACAAAGGTCATCTCATGGATCCAAATACAGATCTAAGTCACATCCAATCACATTGAACCTCTGCATTACATTTAAGTGCCGTAGAGAGCAATTGCTTTTATTTAATACATATATTTTCTGTACTTCAGTGTGAAAACAACAATTACTGTAGAAACACTAGTAACTGCATCTTGATGATTGTGAAAAATAACTAATGATTAAATGAATCTTTTGTTCTTAAAAATCTTACAAATACTTATCTCTTTAAAACACACCAGACCGGCTTTTTAAGAAAATGGTTCATCAACTTTTTTTTCTTTCACTGAGAGGTTCATTAAATAGGGATGTATTTGTTTTCTGATTTAATCTGTTTCATATGGTGTAAACTTCTCTCAATCTGTTGTAAAGCAGTTTGCTCGAAGCAACAATTTAGCTGAATAAATTCCTCTGTGAAGCCCTGTAGTTTGCCAGCCGTTCCATAATTTGTTTCTAAATCATGATAGAAAAAACTCCATTCTTTTAAGTTCCTTTACTGGACTGTTTAACTGTTTTGCTTTTGTTTGATTAATGATAGTTTTTTTTAAATTATATTCTGCTTCTTAACTCAAGACACAGTTAGGGTTGAAATATGGTCACTAACTAACCTTAAATGTTAAGTAAAACAAGCACTAATAAAATGTACAGTGATTAAACATCCAGAACGCTACATAGAAGGAACCATGCATGGCTTAGAACCTAAAACCTTCTCTCTTAAAAGCAACACTGTTAACCACTCTGAGTCCCAATTAATTAAGTTGATTTCCATTTCAGCAATATATTATTGTCTTTGAAAATCAGCTTAGACAAGTAATTGTAAGCTTTCTCATATTTTAATGTGGCAAATGTTGCTCTGGGGAGTTTGCATCAAAACTTTTGTTTATAAGTCTAGGTTAAAATACTAGTGTAATGACAAAGTAGAAGCATTTATAAAATCATAGAGTGGGGTCTACAGATGCTGAGTAGTACGGAGTTGATACATGTTCTGATGACTCTAGAGATATAGGCCTCCAAGGTTCATGTTGCTTTAAGAGTAGCTCTATTCGGTACTTATAGGACTTCTTTGCAGTGCAGCTGTACTGTAAATCAACAAGTGCTGGAAACAATGCTGTAGAAATTGCCACAGCTGGATTGGAGCAGATTGAATCAGGCTCCTCCATCTGGTGGTGCATTGAAGTTCAGGTTTTGCAGCTGCCAGAGAACACCGCCCCTCTGACAGCATTATGTCAAGTTTGGTGTAAAGGGCGATATGCTGAGGGGCTTTAAGTTGTTAAGTTGTTAAACATGACCCAGCTTAGTTCATAAAAAACAAAACAAAAAAAACCTAATGGTTCAGAATAATGTAGCATATATATGCTCACAACGTTTGGGAACAGTTTTGGGATGAGGCCTCCTCATGCTCCTTTATTAGTGTGAGATCTTCAAATGTGTTTTGGAAGAACATCAAACATTCTTGTAACTAGACTCCTTAACCTTTTTGGAAAGCCTATACAGAACAGCTCCAGTTTTTAAAACTGCAAATGCTGGGCTGACCACAATAAGGACAACGGATTAAGGACAGGATGTTATTCAAGTGTTTGAAGTCAGAAACGGAAATATTGTATTAGGGGAATTATGACTGAAACAATCGTCAACTAATTTAGTAATAGGTTAATAGTTAAATGGAGTATGGACAACTGACAGAGCAGTAGCTATAGCAATTGTAAAAAATAATCTTTTTTTTTTCAAAAAACATTTTGCATTTAAGGTAAAAAAAACATTTTCGTCTGTCAATATGTGCTTTGTACCTTTTGCTGTCCGATTATTAATAGATGTACTGTATCAAAAAAATCATTGATAGCTTATTAGATTTGCTAAATAATCATTGGTTGCAGCCCATATTATAGTATTGTATATGAAGATCCCGAGTCATACAGCTAAAAAGGAAAACTTGCAGATACAGGTTTGCAAAAGAAGCCATTTTATCAGAGTAAAACCTAATGACACTGCAAAAAAACAACAGCCAAATATACTCTTCAGGTAAAAGGCAGGAGGCCAAGAAAATATGACGATATAAATATACGAATGAATGAGTAACTTCATTTCAGACAATCAAATTAGATTACAAATTTAACACGTACAATAATGATGTATAAATAAGGATATATAATAGCATTATGGGTCTGATCTTGAAAGATTCCAAATAAGGGACGATGAATTGAAGATGCACATTTTTGAAGGGATAATGTAATAAGTGGGTTTCTTGCGGGTATCTATGAAGAAGGTGGAAATGTAAAAATGTGCAAACAAATTTTTTCTGCCCATTGAAATATGCAGGTTGTGTGTGATACAGACAGTTTGAGAGTGGCCACAAAAGAAAGATGAAGTTCTAAGCCATGTAGATGGAAGTGACAATTATAATTATTCAAAAAATCTAAATACTAGATAACATTTACATTTGCACCCTTAGAAAGGTAGTCTGTCCTAAAGTTCCACAAACAAAAGTAAAAAGCTGATAAAGTGATGAAAATAACTAAAGTAAACCTTATATATAAAAAAGTATAAAATACCATAAAAACCGAGGAACAATACTTTATTATTGCAGATGTGATTAGCTGTAAGTGCTGTAGATGGACGTTTGAGTTAATATCATGAATTTGTTGCTTGTACAATAACAAGTAGTCAGATTAGCCTTTTGTTGTGTTTCAACTTTTTTATCTATGGTTTGAACAATGATTTTTCTTTAAAATTAAGAACTTTTGCATCATATGAAACAGTTTAAAACCCTAGGGAATTGAAAAAAAACCCAAAGCGAAAATATAACCACTTTAAATTTGCATGCGTTACTATAACAATGAACAGAGATAGTAAAAAGATATGGACCAAAGTGCTCCCCTGACTATGAATAACCCCTTCCATGTTACATGGTTGTTTGAGTAATTATTGACCAAAATGAATATTGATTAGCTATAATCATTAATTATAATTGTCCTTTGGTTATTCTGAACAGATATATTTGGAGCCAACAGATGATGGGATCATATGAAATTCTGGATAAACTCCTTGAGATTGCCCATTTTTTCACATTAACATCACAATTCTGTTGTTTGATCTAAATTAAGTGGATAAAACATTATTTTTGGCTTTGGAAATCTTTCAAAACCAGGTAAAGTATGGTGAACATTTGTTTTGTAGCCTTTTAAATAAAATTCAAAGTAGCAAATTGCTTTTAGAAGTAATTTAATGAGGAAACAGAGTCTAACTCCATAAAATGTTCTGTTGTTGGGGTTAAATAATGAACATTAGTAAACAAACAACAGCACAAAGACCAGGAAGAGAGTCAGGGAACCTTTAAAACAGTGTTAGTTTATGTAAAGAACATCCCAGTATTTTAACAGCTGACAGAGAACTGTTTAATCCAGTACGCTAGGCTTAGAGTAAGATAAAACCAATAAGTCTACCAGGTCATGACCCTACAACAAAAGGGACTGACCAGGGAAAGAGAGCATTAATCAGAGAAGCAGCTAAGAGGCCAATGAAGACTAAAGAGGAGCTGCAGAGATTTTCAGCTCAGGAGAGAGAAACTGTTGACTGTACAGACGGATCTAATAGTCAATAAATCTCATCTTTCACAAGACTGGCTGATAAACATAACTGTAAAAGGTAAATTATAATTAATCCTTTTTAAAATTGTCAGCCAAAAACAACGTAAAGGGGGAAACCACAGAAATGTGGGAGAAGAGCCCAAAACAGTACCCTAAACACACAGTCACTATAGCAACACAATGTGGTTGTTGCATCAGGTTGTGAAAATTCATGTATCAAGCAGGATGATAGAAAACCAATCAGAGTTGATGAGATGACGGATTAAGCTAAAAACAGGGCTCCTCTTAGTTTGGAAGGAGAGATTTTTAGAGGCTAGGAGAATTGATCAAATATAGACTAAATACAAATAACAAACTGACCACTTTTTAATTAATGAAATCAATCAAAAACTTCATATAATTTTTCTCTCATTTTAAAATTGTTTACTTATTTGTTTTGGTCTGTTTAGATAAAGTACATGACACTTGTTCCTGTAATTTGGCAAAATCTGAAACACACAAATGATAAAGCCTGTCAGTTGTTCATATATGTGACTTCTCAACATATCTTCAAAAGTGTGTAATGGAAGGAACACAGAGGATCTAATAATGCAACCCATATTTAGAGTTTGCATTGTTAGATTAGTGGTATGAAAAGCTCCAAGTACATTATATTTAAACTGTATTTGCTACAGAACTTTCTTTGTTTCTGTTTGCCATTTTTAGTTCATTTCTTCTGCGCTTTTGCTTCCAAAGAACCCAGAGCAATTTCCTGTCTGGCACAGAAGCAATTACACTTAAAAAAGCCCCATCCTTGTTCAAGTCCCCCATCAGAGCCTTTTAGCAGGATAATTTAGAAAAGGATAATACAGTTAGTTTGGACAGAAAAATCTACTGCAGATGTCCTCAGCTCTTAACAGTGTCAGACCATCATGTCTTACACAAATACTTTACATTCACACTCTTTAATTATCTCTGTGTATGAGGCCGATTAAGATAATGAAGTAAGAATAGACTAGGGCAAGAAAAGAAGGCCATCGTCTCTAATTTCACCTCTGTAGCAAAGCAAAGATCTATTTTTTTTTTCCTGTAAAAAAGTGCTGAAGATAAACCTTTGAGGTTTAAAGAACGGGCTGGCTAAGAGGGGAGGGGGCAACACAAGCCCATTCATACAAACCACATAGATCCTTGAGCAGGATGTATAATAGTGCTGAGATATGCTTAAATTCTTTTTCATTCTAAGAGAAGTGCCCTGGGGGTCCCACATCATGATGTCTTTGGGTAGTTTTGATGAGCTGGGCTCTATTTGGGATGAGCGGGACGTTTCAGTGTCCTTCAGTTTTAAAAGCAGCAGTGGCAGAACAGGCTGGAGACCAAAAAGAAGATCCTTTAGTGTGTTAAATAGCAGTGATCCGAAAAGGGACCCTCTGATGGCTCTCAGGCACATGCCTAACAAGACCCTCCCGGGTGCAATGTTCATACCAGGCTGTGAATCAAAATGTGCTGCCACTGTTAGGAAAGGGACCCATCAAGCTCTAAACACCTGAAGCAATATTCTAAAATCTGCTTACACTACTCTAAATATATGTGTAAGAGCAGGTGTTAATATTTTATTCATCTCAATTATACACCTTTTCTCAGCTGATGCAATATTTATGACTTACTCAGTTAGTGGCATACAAGCATTGTTCAGAATGATCATTATAATCATCAATATGTGGAAAGGTCATATAATAAAGCCAGGATCTATGCATGTTCCTCCCACATCTGTGTTCGGCCAGGACTGTAGCAAAAGTGAAGGTTGCAAGAGTTGCTGCTAGACCTTTAAACCCTGTGGGACATACTGTAGTTATCAGGCTCCTCTCCTGTGGAATCAACTACCAGTTTTATTCTATGAGGCAGACACCCTGTCTACTTTTAAGTGTAGGCTTAAAACTTTCCGTTCTGATAAAGCTTATAGTTAGAGTGGCTAGGGTTATCCTGAGCACTCTATAATTATGCTGCTATGGGCTTAGAATGCTGGAGGACATGGGGATGCTTTTTATCAACCTGCTTTATTCTATCTCTATTCTCTGGCTGTGACACCATCCTGGAGAGATATCAGCTGTACTGCTGCCATTAACACCTTTGTTTATAGATGTTGGAGTTTGGCCTGTTTTTCAGTGCTGTACCTGTAGTATTGTGAATTACTGTATGTTCTCTCTTCATCCTCTGATATGGGATTTTGCTCAGAGCTCGTCTGCCTGGTGTTTCCTGAACGGGTCAGTCTGTGGGGCTCATTGACAGCCTTTTGTATCTCTGCTTCTTAATGTATGTCTACTTCTGTCTCCTTGAACCCCAGTCAGCCTCAGCAGATGCTCACACTGAGCCTGGTTCTGCTGGAGGTTTCGTCCTGATTAAAGGACTGTCACTGTAAGCATGCTTGGTGTGAGGGATTGCGTTTGAGTCAATGAGTTGATGCAATCAGCTAGTTTTCCATAGACAGAAAACTTTGATCAATTTGACTGTATGATCCGCTTGAAATGTCTCTATAAAGTGCGTTGAGATAAGATGTGTTGTGAATTGTGAATGTAAAAGTTGAATTGAAACTGAATTGAATAAGTTAAAAATTGTTGCTTGTGAATAGGTCGGAAGTATAGTTTTTTCACTAACAAAATAACTAAATTTGCTTTTAGGGCAATAAATGTACTGTACTATGGGCCTGATCTTCAGAAGGTTTGTGCATCTTAAAACATGTATGTTCATATACCCAGAGCTGATCTCACCCAGAGCAGATCTCGGAGAAGTCATAGGGTGCCCAATGCCTTTCTTTTTTTCTTTTTTCTTTTTTTACATAAATTTATAGACTGCTATGTATAGTTTGTGGTTTAAGGCTGAGGCTTTTAATTGTAATAATCAGAACAGATTAAACCAGAATTCAAACGTAACTACAGTGTGAACAGTATATTGAGCATGTTAAAAAGGGTGTAAATCGGAATTTGTCGTACTGAATACTTTCTTTATATTCTAAACCAAAAGGGTTTGAATAAGTAATCAGTGTGCATCCCTGGATATGAATTTATGTGTCTTAAAAACCTTTGTTTAAAAAAAAACCCCACAACAACAACAGGAGAAATCCATCACACAAGCTGTAAATTCTGAACACATAACAAAGACTGTACAGTTTTACACAAAAAACAATCCCAGTTTTTTTATGCGTGTAGTCTCTGCTGTGAGTTTAAACTTATAAGTGTGAATTTTGACTTGCAGTTCTTTCCTCTTAGCTGACTGGTTGATGTCATATAGATGACAAATGTAATTTTATAGACAAAATAAGATGGATTTGGCAGTGGGCATTGGGAGTTAGTCAGCTGCAGGACCTAATAGTGTAGTGTAAACTCATAGCCGAGTTTGAACATGGAGTTTGCTTTGAATCTGTAAGCAGACCTTAACATAATAAAAAAACAGTAGCTGATTAAAATAAATAAATAAATAAATAAATAAATAAATAAATAAATAAATAAATAAATAAATAAATAAATAAATAAAATAAAATAAAAAAAAACCTTCCTCACCCATCGCTGGTGGTCTTCCCTCCTTTTTCCTCCAAGCCTGGGTCCTCTACCAGAGGCCTGGGAGCTTGAAGGTTCTGCGCAGTATCTTTGCTGTTCCTAGAACTGCACTCTTCTGGACCAAGATGTCTGATGTATTTCCAGGGATCGGCTGTAACCACTCCTCCAGTTTGGGGGTCAGTGCCCTAAGGGCCCCAATGACCGCGGGTACCACTGATGCCTTGACCTTCCAAGTTTTCTCCAGCTCTTCTCTGAGCCCCTGGTATTTCTCTAGTTTCTCATGTTTCTTTTTCCTGATGTTGCAGACACTTGGTATTGCTATGTCAACCACAACGGCTTTCCTCTGCTTTTTGTCCACCACCACAATGTCTGGTTGGTTTGCCATTACCATTCGGTCTGTCTGTATTTGGAAGTCCCACCGATTCTTGGCTTGATCATTCTCTACCACCTTTAGATATGTTTCCCACTTTGACCTTGGGGTTTCCAGCCGATACTCTGCACAGATGTTCTTGCACACTATTCTTGCCACTTGATTATGTAAGCTTTCACTGCCAGCATCTTACTCCCTTGACGGACTCATATATAAATATAAATATATATATATATATATATATATATATATATATATATATATATATATATATATATATATATATATATACACACACGGATAGCACTGTTCGCTTGCAGCCGGAAACAGGAAGGTTCTGGATTTGATCCCCGATCCCGGAGCCTTTCTGCTTAGAGTTTTCATATTCTCTGTGTGCATCCTTGGGTTTTTTCTGTGTTCTCCGGCTTGGTTTATCGGCTTCTCAAAATTCTCTTTGTCTCCGTGGCTGTATGGTTGTATGTCCCTGTCTTTCCCTGTCAAAGACAGGTGGCCTGTCCAAGGTGTACCACTCCTCTCTCCCATAGATTGCTGGAAAAAGGCACCAGCCCCACTGCGACCCTGATGGAATAAGTGGAGGAAGATGGATGGATGTTTACTTTTTGTCTTAATCACCAAATGCACAGTAACTGTCTGAATCTGACCAGATTACTTTTCAGTGAAAAATGAGCGTGATTTGCACGTTGCAAGTTAATATACAGGCCGTCTCTATGGTTTAAATTGTTTTTATTGTTGTTATTTTTTGTTCCTTTAAATTGACATAAAGTCTTTTTTAATGGTATAATATTTTATTGAGTTTTATGGAATATCTTGTATATATAGTAAGATAGTACATAGTTGAAATTTAGATTAGTTGGGTAATAAAATTTAGTTAAATATTAACAAAAATAAAGCAAAGAAAAATCAAAAATTTTTACTTAAGTTTTGGAATTGAATAAAATTTGAATTGAGTAAACTTTATTAGAAAAGCAAAAGTGTTTGGTAGTAAGATTTTCTGGAGTTTGTTTGTTAAATTAACTCTTCTTAAGTAAAATCAACTGAGATTTTATTGATTGATTTGCAAAGAATTTATATGTGGAAAAGTTATATTGCTTTTTCTAATTAAATGGAAAGCCGACTGCAATTTCTTTTTTCAGTGTACATGGCAAAAGGAGAACAGAATGTGTTCAATTCAACCCAGGTAATATTCGTCAGCAATGGACACATTTTCCCACTGAGATTATAACAGCTAGATATAGCTAAAGCAATCAAAACATCATATTATAAGAAAATACTACAGGTTTTCATCACTTGACACTCTTCAGAGAGAAAGATTGTGTATGTTCTGCACAGCTCCATTTCCTACCAGAACAATTTTCTTGGAATCAACTTTCACAAAATACCTCATACAGTCTTTTTCAATAATACCCCCCTTTAAAAGGAACCTGAATATCTCACTGTGGACTAACTAGAAAGCTGAGATGTGCCATTTGTTGTTTTTCACTCACCACATGGAGGAGTGAAGTATAACCTTTAAAGGCAACATACATGTGATACGACCTTCCTTCAAATCCACCTTAATTACCCCCCCCACACACACGCTTAATTTATAATGTGCATTTAGGCTACTGCAATTTGTATTCAAGAAATAAAGCTAGTTGTGGTCACCTTCGAATTCACCGCCTGAGGATTTACTGCCCAACATGGTGGTAGATCAATAGTGGATGTGTTTGCTGTGATGTGGATGCTATCTTGGTCTGTTACGGTGATTAAAAAACTGTGTAATTCACCATTATATACATGCAAACCCTCACCAATGGTTAGGAACTTGGGTGAAGAACAAAAGAACTGGAAAATAGCTTTCTTTATAAGGCGGCTGGAGGACTCCTTCCTGACCTGCATGACCAATTAAATCATATCAAATCAGTACCTTGGCGATTTCGAAATATATTGTCAACTGCTTAGGTAATCAAAACTCAATAAATTGCCATTATCTTTCTTGATTTTTAAGTAACTTATTTTTGGCTCCACCATGACCCACAAGGATTTACCAGTTAACATTAGACATAACTCCTAGACTGGTTAAGAAGCAATGGCGCCTTACACAAACAAGCCCTGCAAGCCAGACGCTGCAACCATATATGCCACAGCTGCACACCTGATTAATCCTGTTGACCATATCTCCATACGCACTCAGAACTCCAGAAGACCTAAATAAGCTCCTTCAGAAACCATGTCTGTGTTAGTTTTTTACAAATTCATAGGCTTTTGATCCTACGTGAAGGAGGTACTAAAGGTAACAATGAGAAATGCCTCATTTTAAAAGAAGCTAATTGTAAAGCTGATGACTTTCTCTCAAAAAGCTGGTTAAGGTGATCTAAAAAGGTATCCATTTTCGGTTCGGAGTTCGATATAGTAGATGACAAAAAGGGATATATCAAAACTTCTGTTCCTGTACATTTCTGCTCCTCCATGAAAATTCAGACAGTAAAACTAGGAGAAAACCTGAATCAGTGACCTGCGCTGTATCTAATTGTTTTAGAGAACCTGAATGTTCCTATGGTGATATATAAGGTCCTTATCACAGGTGATAAGCTACTCATATTTTGCGATTAAAAGGAAGGTGTCCCCTGTGACGGGGAACACAAAGCAACAGGAAAATGTGAAGCCACAGATTAGTAATTAAAAGCTATAAGTCATTATGAACAGCTATTAAAAACTAAAGCACAAATACAACAAAGTATCCATTATTGTGACAGTATTTGTGACAACAGTAATTTTGATTAAAATAGTTAATTCTTAGGTTAGGATTTCTTTCCATAGAAAATATCCTGTGGAGAGAAATAAAAGCAATTGGCTCAGGTGAGATTTTTTTCGGCATTTTTGTACTTCAGATTAATTATCATCTGCCTCAGTTTGTCCAAACTTTCCTTTCATTCTACTTCAAATGTATATAAGATGAAACTGTTAATTACATGCATCCCAACTTACTCCATTCCACAAGGGCGAAGCCAGGCTTCACTGATGTGGCCACGTCACGGCAGGTGTAAATAATCGAGCTAAATGCATTTAAACATTTTCTTCAAGAGATCATGAGGTCGATCACAGAATAATTGATTTAGCAAACAAAAAAAAAACAAAAACAAAAAAAAGATCAAATAAATTCTTCAACTGCTTAAAAAGCACACATATTGGTCAACCATTTCTCTGAGCTGAAAACTTGAGAATTTAAGGAGTTTGTTCTGAGAGTTTGTTCTTATTTTTTACAAATAACCAACTAAGCTAAAAATGAGCAGCCTCTTCTCATTCTGTCTCTATGGTGATTTACGTCCTTGCCTTTAGGCTCGAATCCTCATTACTTCATAAAAAATTCCTCCATTATTGAAAAAAAAAAAATATATATATATATTTATATATATATATATATATATACACACAAATTTTTCAGTTTTTTATTACAGCATTCTGTTGTTTCTAGAATTGCATATGCAGCTGAGATTTACATGCACGCAGTGATATTTTCAGATGTCCACTACAACCTGTTTTTTATTGATTATTACTATATATTACTTTAATTATCAATGTAATATTGTTAAAACATATGAACTTTCACAAATGTATTCCCTTTTCAAAAGTTAATATAGTGTATACAATTTTACATAGTCTGAAGTTTTTGTAAAATCATATGTATTCATCCTCCAGATGAGCCTTAAGATGTTCAGCAAAACAATTTTTCTGTTACAGCAACAAAGATGTGGTATTTCTTACCGTCAACAATTTCAGAGAAACACATTCAGCAACAGTTTAAATTTTATGCAAAGAAATGGTTAAAGGGTGGCCAAAATTGCATTTGTAAATAAAAATGTCACTTATGTATGTCAAGTTGGGTGGAGGTCTGAAGAGGACAGGAATGCAGAGCCTGAAGCTGAAGTGTTTTTTTTGTTGCAGATTTAATGACAAAGGGTAACAGAAGGAAAAATCCACAAACATAAATTCACAAAAAATACTAAAAAAACAGAAAACTCAAACGAATGGTAAGAAATGACGATAAACCAGCAAACAGTAACTGAACAGGAGGTGCATATATGGGAGAGAGAAACAAAGATCAGGCTAATCAGCAGATTGGGAGCAGGTGTGGACAGAGGAGTGTAGAAGGTAGCTGGGGAAAAGGA
>NW_015151571.1:143409-144823 GCF_000732505.1 Cyprinodon variegatus | reverse complement strand
AAAATGAAAAACCAAACAAAACATCACTATTCCACCTGTTCCAAAGTTTTCTTAGTAGCCTATATCCAATTATATACAATATGGTAGAATCCCTTCCGCATATAGTTTACTCTTAAGTAAACAGGGAAGGGTATGAAAATCTGCACATATCCTTTTGATGCCAAGTACACAATGCTGATGGTGCAGCAAATTGTTTCTTGGTTTAATAATGGTATCCACTTACATTATAAGAATCAAATAATTAAAGTACTTGACTACAAATCAAAACATATCAGTGATGTTTAATGTAAGCTGATAAAATATACAACATGTAGATTAGGTAACAGAATGACTGACAAAACACATTGTTTTGAGACATACAAAAAAAGTAAGATTTTGAAGATGAACGGGCGATATACAAGAATATAAATTTGGTTGGTCAGATACTCTAGCGCACAGTTCAGCCACATCGAATGGCAGTAAAGTCTGTTAATATTTGCCAGCAGCTGGTAAGGATCCCAGGAAGTGTTTTTCATGGGTTTTTGACCAATGTCAATGCTCACTGAGTGGCAGAGGATTTAGTAAGCCTTTGCTGTGAGCCTGGTGACAAGCAGGCCAGAAGCCCAGAGTAAATCACCCTGGTAACAAATATGATACTCCTTTTGTGAAACCGAATTGCAGCTTAACTTGGTCTGAATATTTGGCAAATGCTGATTTAATAGCTTTTCTTTGTTTTGTGAAATAGGGCCCATGGATGCCCAAGCTTTATGTTAGAAAAACCAAAGAGCAAAAATGATAAATAAGTAAAAAAATGGTTGCAATAAAGAAGAACAGTTTTTATCTGGTTAGCAATATGCTAAGTGTGCAATATTTCAGTTACACAAATTACTTACCTTTTTTTTTTAAGTTATGGAGGTTTAAATCATTGCAGGTACAAAGACCAAAAACAGTTTTGTACATTTGTCTTAAGAAAAGAATAGAATCCAAATTGTTACATGTTTTTGAATATGGTATACTGTTCAATTCTATTTTTGACAGTTAGAAAATGATTTGTCTATCCTTTCTTTAAGAATAACAACTATATCTACCAAAGTTTAATAAGATAATTAAAGACAAATTGGGGTCTACTTAAGTCTGCCTTAAGGGAACAGTTATTGGATATTTTTGGTTTGATTTCACTTCCTGTAAAATTATTTTTAATTTGTTTGTAAATAAATAAAATTAAATAAGCAAGTTTTGCAGGTTTTCATAGACAGGTTGTCACAACTTAAAAAACAACAAAATACACAGCAATATTAAATACAGTCTATAAATAAGTACAATGATAAAGGCAAATCATAAAAGCTAAAATACAACTAAAAGCTTTTTGAAATAAAGATTGACTTAAGCTTCTTTTTGAAAGTCCTCCTTAGAGTGTCATGATGGGTCTTAGCTT
>NW_015151571.1:111525-142313 GCF_000732505.1 Cyprinodon variegatus | reverse complement strand
AAAGTTTGTGTAAAAGATCTTTGAAGGATCTTAAGTGAGTGTGGGAGATAACTGAAAGGCATTGATTTCAACACCTCAAATTACAAGGAGATATATCTCTACATCAAAACATAGATATATAATGGAGCCTTACCATGTGTCAAGGCTCAGAACTGAGGACCTACTTTTCAAAGCAGACAGTTGGATTTCTCAAAAATGTTTATTAAGTAAACGGATTTTCAGGGAACAGGGAGGGTCCATGTTTGGCCAGATTATTTTTTCAAGGCTCAGAACAGAGGACCCAGTATTCAAAGCAGACAGACAGTATGATATCTCAAAGACAATTTATTTAGAGTAACGGATCTGCAGTGATTGGTAGGGCATCTAAAGCAAAAACCTCTGCAGAGAGGGAACACAGGTTAGTCACCACGTCTATCTGATAGAGGAGGATTATGAACGTGTGTCACTAACCTGGTCTAAAAGTTCAGTCCGTGCCCAGAGAAGGAGATTGGTTCCAGCTGGTCGGTTGCTGACAAAACATGGCCCAGAGAGTCCCAGACGCTGAAGTCCCAAAGGTTGGAGGACAGGCAGTAGATCAGAACCAAGCAGACGAGGGAAGGCAGGAGAATGGAGAGGATCGCCTCAGGAGTCCGAGCCAGGAGATCAGAGATCCGAAAAGGTACCGAAGGGTAATCCAGGACGGTGTCAGGAATCAGTTCCAGGCTTGGAAAACAGGCTGAATCCTGCAGGAGTCCGATGACACAGGAACAGGCAGGCTCAGAGGTCCAGAGGCAGAACGGTTCAGGTTCAGGCAATCAGAACACACCTAGATTCACTAGAAGACTTTCACCAAGGACTCAAATAATCTGGCATTGATGACTGGTAGAAGGCAGGTTAAATAGAAGCTGGAACAGGTGGATCAGATGAATGGTAATGAGAACTGGGCAGAGCTAGGCAGATGAATGAAAGAGTAATCCGGCCAGTCATCAGCGCCAATATCATGACACAATGCAAAGCTCTGAAAGTTAAGACCAATATATTAAAACAGAACTTCAATCTAATAGGTAGCCAATCAGCGACTTTAAAACAGGGGTTATAGAGGGCTTTTTGTATGAGCAATTTTAGACTACACTTTTTTGAGAGTAGAAAATCCCTCTGTGTCTAATTTCAGAAATGTCTGGTGCAAAAATCAAGATTTTTTTCCATTTTAATTTTTTCAACCAATTCTTAATAGGAACTTAAAAAAAACAGAAGTCTCCATCATTATCATCTACCAGTGCTGGTGGGCCAAATTTGTACCATTCCCTATTTGCATGTTGGGGGTCTACAGAATTAGTTTGGTAGCTGGAAGTACCCCCAGGACCCACAATGGACCCTCCTGCTGTGCATAAAGATAAAAAAGGAAGAGAAAATGCTTAATGGAAAAAGACAAGTATAGTTACAGCAGGGCTCAAATGAAAGATTGGATTAATTTTTACATTTATTTCAGTGTGTGGTTTGGAAATGCAAAAAAAGTTGAATTTATTTGAAGGGCTTTAAGCAGCTTTATCAAGTGCTGAGGGCATTGCAATTTTCTAAAAATCTTGTTTTTCATTGGTTACTATGCCGTTCAGCATTTCCTGCAGATCTGGCTATATAACTAAATTAAAGTTGTGGTGGTCGCAATTAAGGGCTGGTAATTATATTGAGATTATATTGCAGACAAGTGAAGCCAATGTGTAATTTAAGATTATGGTTTGGTACAGAATGATCTTTCATGAATTGTAAAGGAGCCAAAATTAACTGAGCATTTTTTAGATTGTTAACATATTTGTTAGCAAGTAATTAAAGAAAATTTCCTCAGAGAAAGGCTGGGAATGATTTGCACATCCGTCCCCCCACTGTGCCCCAAAAAACACGATTAAAAGAAGCTGGAGGAGTTTATGCACTGTTCAGGAAGCGCTCTTGTATTTGATCAGTGTTAGTGATGTAAGTATTCATGTTAATTGCTTTTTAAGCCTGGTTATTTGTTTTTCATGTGGTATCTGTGGGACCAGACAGAGAATGAAAACAGTTTTGAAATGTATGACTTAATAACTTAATTTTATGTGTCAAAACTTTTTGGTATTTTTTTTAGTATTAAAGTGCAACACTGCTTTTGTTCCACTGTTTCGCCATAAGGGGCAATGTCAACAAGCAGATTGTATTTTTACATGGGCTCATAATGTACGTCAGTTTGAAGTCTGAGCTCTACCAAGCCCTCAGCAGGGGAACCACACTTTATCCTCAGCACACACTCACATTTACAAATAGATATTCCCCATACATAAAGAAAGCTGGCAAACATTCAGATGCAACCACGCAAAGCCATTTAAGCACAGCTGGGGCAAAACCCTGATGTGTGCATGGTCATCCAGGCAAAACAGGTAATTTTCCAACATTTATCATGGATACCACCTTTGCTCTTTCTGTGCGTCTTTACCCAGATCCCCTGTTTCTGAACTTCTTTCAAATTCTAAGAAATGTAAATGATATCTTGGAAGTAGTGGGCAGCATCTCATCAGTTAGCCCTGTAGGGATCTTAAGAGTGATCTAAAGATATAGTTTAAATGACCTGTAAGAACCTGCAATTAGAAGTCTCATAGTAATCATGTAAGTGCATAATGAGTACCCTGTGGGTAGTTTATTGGTAGTGGGCTGAATTATGTGTCTCTTTATTAGGGAAAGATGTGGTTCTATATTAGCAAAACAAGACAGCACTGTATTACAGTATTGTCTGCAATACTTGCTTAACTTTTAGAATTACTGGTGCATACCTTAAATAAGCACCTCTGTTTTAAACGCACAGCAGCTGTATTCTGTTGTGCAATAAGGGCTGCTACAATAGTTCTGACTTTCCCATGCAACTAAATCTAACTCGAGAAGTTAGATTAAAAAAAAAAAAACAGATTCATTTTGATAATTGAATTTCTTTAATCTTCTAAATTAAATATTCTCAAGAATTTTTAAAAACAAAAGGAGGTTTGTTTTTAGGTTAATTAGTTTTGCTGACAGAGTAGACTAATGCTGATTTCTTATTAGCCTGGTTAAGAAGGTAAGTTGCATTGTAAATTAAATATATGTTTTGAAGAGGCTTATAATATGCTCTCAGCTAAAGAGCTAATGTGTGTTTTTCATTGGGTTTTGATGCTAAAGTTTTGTATGTTTAGTTGTTCTTAATAATTATTTGCATATCGCCTTTGCGTTTTTCTGTGTTCTTCATTGTTCTAGTTCATGTATTGTCAGCTATTTTTTTAACTTCTTCTTGTGTTCTGACTGGGTATTTTACCCTGGAAAACTCCCTCATATCAAATTCAGTCCCCACTCTTACCTCAGGTGTTTCTAATGTTCTTCACTGGTTCCTCTCATTACTCTGTTGTTCTTCACGTCCTGCATATCCCGCAGTTAGCTCTGCTCATTGCAACAGTCTGTATGAGTGATTCATAGTTTTACTTTAAGGAATTTGGACTACATTGTCTTTAGTTTTGAAATATTTAGACTATTCAAACAGACTAAGTAGATATATTAAACTGAACAGAGACTTTTTAAAATACAGGTTTGAAGCTGTGACATCTTTTTTTTTCCATTTGTAAGAATACAGATGGAATAAATATTGCATTCTGGAAGAATATAAAAAATATTCTTCAGATTTATACCACTTTATACACCCATTGTAATTTACATTTTTGAAAACTAAAATGCATTATTTGGTTAAATGTTTCCTGAATCATTCTACACTAAACACAGGCTCTTTGAAACTGTCCCTTATATGCAAAAAGAACTATTGTGATTATAGAAAGATTATTATTATTGAAAAGAAACAATATTTCAGAATCTTGTTTTTGTCTGATGTCATTCTTGGTAGTATTAAATATGTTGTTATGTGCTGAATGTATTGTTACACTCACAAAAAAAACTTGCAACCTTTGTCTTATTGTAATATATTTTTTTTTCATTTAGGAATCCTACTACGGCAAATAAGTGTTTAAATTTCCTTTTTTACACAGAGTTGAAAAAGAAGAAGAAAGTAGGAGATATGAACAGATTTAGTCACAACCAAATAAACACTTCTGATCTCATTTTGTACAAAGCTTTAACTTGCCATAAACCACACATTGCATTTTTGTCAGAAAGAATATTGAAGCTCTGGAAAATCTATAACAATGTGTTCTTCACAGAGCAGATGAAGCACAGTCATTTGTTTTTAATGTAAGCCTCGAGGCTTCTCCCAATCCCCTCAGCAGTGTAACAAACAGCTGATGACCAGCAGAGAGTAGCTGCCGCTGTTTACGTTACATGAATGTGGCCCCAGACATATGGATAATACAGAACTTCTCATTAGTATCCTATAAACCGTAAAAGCTGTTAGCATCAGCACCAGTTTGTTTTTTCCATGTTCAATTATTGGAGTGTGCGTTGTCACCAATTTCATGTGCTTCGTTCTCTCTGAGATCCCCCAAGGCACACGGAAACACTTCTCCAGGGAGATCCAAGGCTTTCTGCTTTTCTGGATAATGAGCTGGAAAAAGGAATTTGTAATGCACACCATCATCGGCAGGCTTGAGGTGATTGTGTCAGGATCGATATGTAATATGCCAGAGAGAAGAGAAAAGGGGACACAGAAGACGATTACTTATTTTACTTGTGGATATTTGTTAAATCATTTAAAGATAAAGAACAAATAAAGCTAGATCTCCAAATTTCACACAAAATAAAACAAAACACTTTTAGCATTTATTGTCAGACCAAATGGCACGCTTGAAGAAACCCCATTGCTGTCTGTAGACACAGAAATTGAAAATGCAAGCCTCAAATGGATTTTCTCTCACAACAAAAGATAAGGCCAGCCAGAGATGCAAGCTTCACTTCAGTTTGGGAGGCAGAGCTGATATCAAAGAGGAATGGGAAGATGGGTGACAGATTCCTGAAAGATGGAGGGAGATAGCCTATTTAGAAAATGCATGCACTGGATTTGCCTCGCTTTTGCTCAGCCTTCCATGATCAAGAACATGCAGTTGAGGGTGTGGGCTGGATGAGGGTTAAAAAAAAGGACATGGCTCATGTTCTTTCATTTCTCTTCATTGCTCAAGGAAAGCCTCTGCTTTAAAAAAAATGCTCTTATATTGGCAGATGTGACCCACTTTCACCCATTCATGTTTGAGTTATGGTGCAAACATACACACACACACACACACATTCTTGTGCTTGCACATCCTGCTGCGCATCAGTGAAGAGGAAAAGAAACGCATCTGGAAGAATCGTCCTGTGGGAGCAGACGACGTGATTTGCGGGGGCTCGCTGCATTTGCCATAACTTTGGGAGAGAAGCGCCTCACTTGGTGACTTTCCAGAGCGCATGCTGTGGCATCTAATAATGGCTGCTCAACTAGCTGGTAAGCCACATTAGCGAGCTCCTGACAGTAGGAGAAGCGAAGCACTGAGAGAAGGCATGTGAGACCACAGGATGTATAAATAATTGCACATCAATGTTTAACTCGACTTTATGTGCTCACTCAAAAGGAATTGGAGCGTTTTTCTGCTCCCTGCTGCTCACGAGAAGATGAATTGAGAAATGCTTTCTACAACTTGATGGTCGTGTTTTGAATTTGCAAACTCACTGTCTAACCCCAGTATAACAGTCACTAGAACAGAAAAAATGAGGATGATTCAGAAAGAGGTCTGTTAATAAAATCATCAAATTTCATGATGGTGATAAGAAGTCCATGATGTAAAGATGCCTTTTGGGCATTTCACTATAGAAAAGTGATGTGGACTGTCCTACAGGAAAGAGGATTTAAAGCAGCAACACTTTATTGTTCCTTGGAAGAGGTCAGAAATGGGGCTATAAATAGTGGAAATATTAGGATCTGTGTTCAGAAACCCAACCAGGATGTAGATAAATACAAGATGGTGAAGAATATTATATTCAGCTGAATACAGGAATAATATTGCCCAACTAACTTGTTATGTTTTCCACATTACAATTACACTGGGATAAAACCAAACAGTAGAGAGTAAATGTGAAGTTAAGTGCATTTTATTAGATTGTTTTTACTGTATAAACTGTTTGGCTATACTGAATGTTGCCAAGAGTATTATGTAACACAATTCTTTTGCAATTTTTTTTTTTTGTATATTCATAATGTGAAATTTAATTGTTAGTAAATGCCAGAAGTTAAATGCACAACTCAATTAGAAAGAAAGCTGGTATCCAACTCCTCATTGAACCTTTTTGTCTGACCTCACAGTTGTTTTTCTGGCATAATGGTAACAAATTCCCATAAGCACAATCTTACACTTCAGAGCCCTTTCAGACGAGGTGGAGCTGTTTTTATGAGTAATTAACATAATACAAATGTCCATTAATGAAATTTAGCTCCAGTAATAACTTTCACAAGTCACCATAGTTACTCAATAGACCTCTGTGTGATTAAATCTCAGCATAAATAGAGTTTACTACAGAGAAGTTGGATCAAAGCAACTTTTTGTTTTAAAACTTTATGTTTAAAAAGTATACAAGTATAATGGTAATGTATTAAAGAAGATTTTGTTTCAGGCAGATGAGTAAAAGTTTCAAACATCCTTAAGATGATAGTAAAGGGATTCCTCAACATTATCATTCCCCACACTTATAACAAATAAACCTGAGAAAAGGAAGATAGACTGATTATTAGTACAGATTTTAACTAAGTCCATTTTCTGACTCATTATTGTATTTTAAAGAAACAACAGCAAATACCACGCCCGCAGATAGGGGGGACAACCGTCTCAGTTGTCCTGGGTCCATGGGTAGTAGGGTTGGCCTAGAACCAGCTCCCTCCATCTATGCACAAATGCAAATAAATACAGTTTTATATTTAATTTACCTACAATCCATTCCTATCATTATTTGCCTCCTGTTATACACTACAGTATTGGAGAAGCACCCCGACCTGCCATACCTTCTAAATGGTTATGCCGCTGACAGAGCTGACAAAGTGTAGTCTTTGGTGACACTAAGAGGAAACAACCAACCCCAACAAACTAAAACATATCCTGACACTTCTCTCTTCTTTTTAAGGAAAATAAATCATTTTCAATTCTCTATAATTCTTTAACTGTTTCTATCTATTGATTCTAATTGGTTTGCTATTTCAAGAACAATTTTCTGTTAACCACTTCTATCAAATTATAATCAGACACTGATCATTAGTTGCATTAAAGCATATTTATGTGTTAAAACAGTCAACTTTCGGACCTAAATCCAGTGAAGATATCATTGTGATACTTGATCAATGATGTTCCCCATCTGGTCTGACTGGGTTTGAGCTAATTAACAAAGAAGAATGGGCAGAAATATACGCTTCTTCATGTCTTAAGCTATTAGACACATCCTAAAGACTTAAAGTCGCGTCTGTAGGGAGATTTGATTCTACAAAGAATGAAATCGATAAGTGCAATATAATAATTAAGAATAAGGTCACAACACCTATACTGTAATACAACAACTTGTTGGGATCTGGAGCTGTACCACCTTTCTCCAGCAGAGTGCACTGTGGGTCTCCTGGAGCTGGAGCCTTCCAGCACATGTGAGACGCATCTACTCATCAGGAGACCTCCCCTTTATAACCAGCTGCCAGACCTTGTTTCGACGCCGCAGTGTTGACCTTAGTTTGGTTAGCAACCTGAGCCTTTGTAACTGAAAGAATCTTAGTTGTCTCTAGTGAGAGATCAGATTCTAACTCTCCTCTGTTTTTGCCTCACAGGAAATCTGTCTCTAGCCTGAAGCTCTGGATGAGCTTAACCTGCCAATCTGCCCTGGTGAGCCTAACCTGAAGATTCGTATGTGGATTCCCCTGCTGCTCTTAGTGAAGAGCTGAAAACTCTGATCAAGGTCTGCCATTCAAAGTCAGAAGCTAGACGCTGCTGCTGCTCGAGTACTCTGCTGGACAAACAGTCTCTGCACCCAACGGTTCCCTCTCTCAAAGAGAAGCCCGAACTCAGTCAAGGTAGAATTCTGAATTATCCAGGACTCATAACTCATCTGCCTGCTTTACTAATCAAACTATTATCTCTGCAGACTTCAGTGAACCAGCCCGGACCAGTTCCAGAACCAGTACATTTCCTTGTGTTGTTGAAACATTCAATAAACATATATATACGTAAATGGTAAAATGGTACATGGCCTGTACTTATATAGCGCCTTTATTCAAGTTAGGAGACTTGACCAAAGCGCTTTACACTACATTCATTCACCCATTCACACATGGGTATAAGAGAAGAAACAAAAAGATGAATCCTAAAAGTCTCATATGTCGGTTCAACCAGTGGTATTAAGATGAAAAGGATAGAAAAAAAATGGGACTTACAGTGGGAATTATACTTATTAAAAGACTTAGCCATCCTTACAGTATAAACAGTACTGTTTCGCACTTCAGAAAAACAATGAGAGAAAAATCACAAGGTGAGCCCAGGGTGCATCTAAAAGAAATAGAGTTTAAGACTTCAAACTTCTTCTGGTGACACATTTGTGTAAAAGTTCTTATAGAGAAAGAGATGCCTGACCTTTCAAACCAGAATTAGAATTTTAGGAGTGATCATGAAATGTAAAGGCAGCCAGTTCAGAGAAGAAAAAAATGTACAACTGGGTCCCTTGTACCTGTGTGCAGATGGTCAGCAATGTACAAAAAACTAAATCAAACATTGAGAAAACACTCAAAATACCTTAAAATACCCGAGTTGTTAGATATAATACATTTGTACACTTCTTCATGAAGTATAAATTGTTTTTCCTACTCATACTATAAAGCTTTGAGGTATGTTTTAATCTTTTACTTATCCTCCCTAATCTTAACCAAATTGGTTGAAGCAGAAATCCCTTTTGTCAGGATAAAATTAATCATCTTCATTGATATAAGTCACAAGGTTGAATGGCTCATAGGTGGATGAATGAAAACATCATGGGCAGCCTACATGACTTTTACTCTTCCTAAAGATTTGATCGAATGGAGCAACATTTATGTTGCCAGAAAGCAAAAGTTAGAATTACGCATCATAATGTCACCATCTACTGTGTCAGATAATACCCAGTGAGGTAGCACATTAATTTACTGTTAACATATGTGGATTAGTGGAGATGCCTTTGCAAAGTGTGTGCCTAAGCTTATAAAGTGAACGTGTTAACGATTCAGTGCGTTTTGTTTATAGTGTGACAGCATTTTCCCTAGCAAAAACTTCAGTGCAGATTTGTGCAACCCTTTCTTTGCTTGGCTCGGAATAAAAAGAAGCCGTTGGTATTACTGTGGATTGTTTGCAGGGGAAAAAATGTTGGGAAAACTGTAAATGTAAAAAATGAAACCAGTTAGGAATTGTGCCCTCAACACCAACTGATTGCTCAGATAATGCAATATCACCATCTACTCTGCCAAAAGCAGCAGCCGTCTCATGCAAAATTGAAAGCAGAATCACTCGGTGAACCAGAGTTTGCTTAGAAAAAGCAAAGAAACAATATTTTTTGGAGAATTAATGGAACGTTTTCTTTCAAGTAAGATTAATTGTGGTCATATTTGTGAATTCAGACACTCCCAAAAATACAGCTTGCCAGGGGCCACCCAGCCTACATACTTATGTGGGGCCCACATACATATGTTTGCAGGGCAGCAAATACGTTTGGCTCGATTCAGAAATGTTTTGGACCAATGAAACGTCTATGACGTTGACATGTCAACCGAAGGTGGAAGGCTGGCGCAAAAAAAACAAGCTGTGTCTGTTTTAGCTGGAATGCTCTCTATTTAATTTTGAAAAAAACAACAGCAATAGGAGGCGATTATTTTTTGCCATTGTGGATGGGAAGATTTCTATATGGTATCAATCTGGCTTATTCCAGGTTTGGATTGAAGGGCTTAAAGCGCTAAACATCTTCTTTAGTAGTTTTCTGAAATACTGTTGCCTGGACAAAATGCAGGCTTCAACTTTCAGAATTTAACAATAAAAAGACAGAGACACATTATAACTGGCCTTAAACAGTGGTAGGAACAGGGAGTAGTACTACAGGATTGATGAGGGGGAAAACCAGACTATACCGACTCTAATACTAAAAAAGTTTAAAACAGCTTCACAAAGTAAGACAAGGGAGAACAAAGGAAAATGACTCCTGAGAGAATTCAGTAAGAATTGAGTCAAAGGGGGTGACACAAATGCATGCAACACTTGTTAGATTTCAATCCATGAAAAAGATTGAAACTCTTTAATATAGTAACAGATTTATATACAGATATGGAGAAAATAGACTATTTATGATTAGAAACAATACTATTCAATCATATACTAAGTCCTGTTATCAGTGGTGTCAAAAGTACACTAATTTATTACTTAAGTAGAAGTATAGATACTGCAGTTTAAAAAAAACTCTGGTAAAAGTTGAAGTATCAACTTGACCTCTTTACTCAAGTAAAAGTGAAAAAGTATGTTCTCTAAAAAAAGTATAAAAGCATAAAGTAACCTTAAAAAAAAACAATAAAAAAAACAGCCAGATGCAACTATATGAATTGAAAGCTCAATTTTATGACTATTTTGAAAAATTCTTTGAGATAGGGCCAAGGATGAGGGAGGTCTTGTTGGTCTCCGTCTCCCGATACGCTCTCGCCTGTGTCCGACCTTTCAGACATTTCAACATCTTTTTCTGAATCCTACACTGTAGCATGGCATAGACAATTCACGTTTGCAGTTTGAAGAACACCTGCTTGCTTCTGATGATTTCCTTTAGCTAACCAATGAGTGTTTGGGTTATACGACTCATCCAATTACAGTAGTTTGCACTTGATGTGGATGGAGCCAGTGATCTGCACTGGATGGCTCACATGGTGTGAAATAAATATTTATAAACATTAAGCCAGGGGTAACCAATTAATAATCAGCGGTGTCCAAATAAAGAAAATCATCAACCAGTAAAGGTCTGGAGACATTTTTAATGATCTGTTACTTTAAACAGAATTTAATACTGAAAAAATGAGGTGTTTATGCATCCACGTTATACATTGAATAATAATAAAAAAAATGTTAAACTCTAAAGTGTTTTTCTTTTTAGGTAGAGAACAGCAATCATTCAGTTTGGTATAAAGACAATTTCCTGATTCACATGTTTTATAAAACACCTGAACTGATCGTTTATATTCTTTTTTCTGGCTTAATGAGATCAGTGGGCTTTAGGCTGCCTTGCAAGGCTTTAAACCTGGGTTTGAATGGAGACAAAGACATTCTCAAGCACATATCAGGGTGCTCATTCGGAGCCTGGATCCATATTTATTTTTGATTTTGTTCATGGTGGAGAATCCTGCTTCACAGCAGCAGGTTGGGCCAAACATCCTCTAAATGTTCAGGCTCCGCTCCGGTCCGGCCAGGTCAAGATTCGCTTTTGAAGATCCGGTTTTTCAAATTAAAATATAGTAACAACAGATCGGTAATTACAAATTAGAGCATAATTATTTTATATTTCAAAAAACTAGCACCGTTTATTTAAAAGTTTGGATGCAAACTATTGGTACTTCAACAGACCAGGAAGCAGATTTCTCATCTCCATCAGAAAACGCATATATGCCGGATGCTGATGGGGATTTTTTAAATTTGTCATATTAAATTAAGTGTTCTTTTCTGCATGTGTTGCTCCTACGAATTTAATTATAATATTGAGCATGCTCTCCTAAAACTCCATGGATAAGTCTAAGCGCTGCAAGATGTGGAGGTTGTGACGTTTAGACACTGTTCTCAGACAACATGCAGTAATTTATAAATGTTTTAAATCAGGTTGGGTCCTGATCTGGACCACGGTCCGCTGATCCGTGACCTTTGCATTAAACCGAAGCCAAGAGTAACCAGTAATGTTTGTTTGAAAAAAGTAAGGAATAGAAAGTACAAATACTTGTGTGTAAATGTAATGAGTAAAAGTCAGAAGTAGGAAGAAAAATAGGTAATGGAGTAAAAATAAAGTATAGATACATAAAAAGTGTACCTAAGTACAGTAACAAAGTATTTGTACTTTGTTACATGACACCTCTGCCTGTTATCCATTCAAGTACTGAGTCCCATGTGTATCATGGGATTAAAACAGACTGATATAAAACGTGGATTACCTCAAAGCTGTTTTTGGCCAAACATTGCTCTAGCTATTTATCTAAGACCTTAAATTTCAGCCTTAATGACGGAAACATGAGAATGGCTCGATATGTGCTTTTATACATAAAGTGTTATCAGCTATTTAAAGCTTTTGTTCTCATCATGTTTTTCCTAAACAGGTGTACCTTTAGCTGTGTTGGACATTAAAACCAACAGAGACTTATAGGTAAATAGGCCAGTCAGATATTTCTTTCTCTGACAAGACACATATTACACATATTACAAGACACAAGCTCAGGCTGCAAAGTGGCACAATTTGTCGCACTGTAGGTTGCAGCAAGACGGTCCTGGGTTAAACCCTGGCTAAGGATCTTACCGCATGTAGTCTGAATGTTCTCTCATGGCTGGGTTCTCTTCAGGTTATCTGCATGTTCCTCCTACAATCAAAACACATAACTACCAGGTTTGTTAGTGACTCCAAATTGAGCTGTAATAAAGTGGCCTTCATGGGTGTACCCTGCCTTTGCCCATAGCCTGCTGGAGATAGGCTCCAGCCCCACCCTTGACTCTGACAGACAAGTGGTAGAAGATGAATGGACGGATATACCAGCTGTTGACAAACTGAGAGCAAGCAGTAATCACAGTGATTAATGTGCTTCACATTGTCAGCTTTCTTTCCACTCTGGTATTCGGAAGATATATTTGTTGATCTTACTAAATTACTTGCAGTTCCATGCAGCTGTAAGCAATTATGTCCGCAAGGCACTTTGAATCACAGATGCTATGATCACGTTTAAGCCATTTCATTCTTTCTTCATTGCTGATAGTAATCATTTACAGATTTAAAATTGTTTCTCATGTTAAAGCAAATATTTTAGTATACTTTGAAACACATGATTATAAACTGGTTTCATGGCCATCATGGATAGATGGATGATCAAGAGATAAATACAACACTTTCACGTGGAATTTATATTTATAAATAGCAAAGTCTGAAAATAAAATCTTTTTTACATCTGTTTCTTTCTTTCTAAATTCTTATCCACACTTGTAAAAAAAAAATAAAAAAATTTAAATTGATCAGTTTAATTCCATACATTGCCATGATTTTCAAGACCCTACTTTTTCCCTGCATTAGATGACCTTCATTTATTGCATTAGATGACCTTCATTTATTATCTGTATTCTGCAATCACTGATTGCAGAATACAGATACCATTCCCTATGCTCCTCAGCTATTCCATCAACGCCTTTCATTACGTTCTAGTAAATCCCACCTTACTACTAATCATTTACGACCTCAACAGTTGAATGTGCTGAATATATGGCCCTGATCAAAAGCCAGGAGTCAACATCAAACAGGCCCATTCAGTTGTAACTCTGCCAGTAATTTACTGAGACGTTATAGCGTGGCATCTCTTGTGCCAGGGACCGGAGCTGGGGCAACAGTTTAGATTAACAAGACAGGAGAATTGATGACAGCTTGCTGGCATATGTCATTACTCTAAACTCCACACACTGGCAACAGCTTCTTGCAAAAAATTATGTGATGTATTCATCTAAATTTGTATGACATTAGCTTGTCGTGTCAAAAACAGAATGGGTGTGTGATGCTTGCTTTTTATGAAGAATCAGAGCAGTAATTTGGGAAGCAACAGCACATCTGCTCCTATTTCACAGGGCGCTCTGTTTCAATATGAAAGAAAGTGTCTGTTTTAATTCACTGCCTCACTTGACAACCCACCATCTCAGAACCTATGGCTTAGGCTTGTAGCCTCATGGGCAAAAAAAAAAAAAAAAAATGGAGTATTAGCAGAAATTCTTAACACAGCACATTTCGGAGTCGGACTCAGCAGCATGCATAGTTAAACTCAAGGGGACAGTTTCTCTTAAAAGCTACCGGCTTTGGCTCTTTTTGCAACTTAAAGAAAAAAAAAAGTCTTCAAAAGAAATTGGGTCACGGTAATGGCAGAAGAACATGGCATGTATAAAGAATTCGCCCCCGGAGAGAGAGCAAGAGGAGTCAAGAACAATGGCAGGTCGCTCAGGCTGGGCCGCGCTTCACTGCTTTGTCAGTGCTGTACCAGCAAACTCCTCTTCCCTGGAAAAGTGGTGCTCTCTCCACTACAACCTGCCTTGTTGTTTCTCCCACATTCAGGTAGCTCATTTCACCTGAAGGGACTGATCAGGGAGTCATTTAATAAACAAATAAGAAGCTTAGAGTGCTTCGCAGCATCAAATTACCCTGAAGTTCACTGCTTTTTTTGCATTGTTTGTTGGTGGTCATGTAGAGAAAAAAAAAAAGAAGAAAATCCACCACACTTAGAAAACTTGTCCGAACTCTTTATTCTGCATGGTTAGTTATAATTGCAAGTTTAAAATTACAGAAAGAATAAAAAAGAGAGAGAGAGAGAAATCCAAGGAACTCAGAAATAAGTTAGGAAGCCCTTATTCTGCTCGGCTGGTCTCTGTGAAGTTTTAAACTGCCTGTTATGACTACACAGAGAAATTCACAAGCTTTTCAACAGCCTTTTTGCTGCGCCTTAAATCTTAATGAAAGACTAATCTAGAGTTTGAAGTTTAGTATTTGTAGTTAAACAAAGACAAATGTGCTTTAACTGTAGAGGAGAGCAGAAAAAGAATGTGAAGTTTCTGAGCAGTTAGAAACAGCCTTCAACCCAGCTGGCTAAAGAAAGAACCACAACATGTGTTACAAAGAGAAAAAAAGGATTTAACTCTCATCTTAATCCTGCTTCTTGTGGTCATTTTGCCTCCTATTATGTTTGTAGCTGAAATATTTCTAATCTTTTCAATATTCCAGAGATATAGGAAGGATATCCTTAGTATGGGATTTAAATGACAGGTCCTTCCTGATCAAAAATAAGATTTTTTACTTTACTATCTGAGATCAATTTAAGTCCATCCAAATGAAGTGACTGACTAATCAGCTTATTTTTCAAGTACTCTGGTCCAAGGACTATAACTTCTGTTTTGTCTGCATTCAGAAGCAGACAGTTAAGATTCATCTACAAGTTGTCTACAAGTTATGTCAGTCGTCTATGTAATGGGTTAGTGTCATCTGGATTTATAGACAGATATAGCTGAGTGTCATCACCATAACAGTGGCATCCCCTCTTCACCTCGGCCACTCAGAAGAACTCAGATTTGGTCCAGAACACAGTAACACAGAGATTTTGTAAAATCTTACCTTGTTATCACTCACAGAGTTTTTAGGAAACCGTCAGGATGCAGCTCCGCTCAGTCGTTTTCTGTGACAGCGAAGGAAAAGCATAACTAAAGCTTGATGGTCCAGTTCAAGGATCATAACCAGCTCAGTAGTGGAAAGACTCCTTGAAGGCAAAGGTTCGACCAGGAAGGAAGGAAGTGGATCTTATGTTAGTCAGAGATTACACTCTTCTCATTTGTTACAACAAACGGGCAACACGGGATGTGGGGTTTTCAGCTCAAGGCTTCATCAAGGAGTGGGATGTAGCCAGTTCACCAAAAACGTTGGACCAAACATCCACCACGTGATGACAGCTAGAATTTTGGTGGTCTCTCCTATTGTGACTGGAAGTTCAAGGAGGCCAAGAAGGTGTTTACTTCCTATGGTTTCTTTCCCAGGATGTGACTTTAGAGGGACAGACTTTTTGAAACGTAGTTGTCATTCGATCTCACAACACAACAAACAACTTCCAACCATCCTCTTACAGTTATCCATCAAAGTCATGGTAGGGCTGCTGCCTATCTCCAGCAGACTATGGGTGAAAGACAGGATACACTCTGGAGCCAGTCAACCATAGGACAACACAGAGGAATGCAATTCTGAACACTCTTACCCCCAAAGGAAAACTACATAGCCCCAGTGGCCTAATGGATAAGGCACTGGCCTCCTAAGCCAGGGATTGTGGGTTCGAGTCCCATCTGGGGTGAAATAATTTTGTTTTTTACAAGGCGGCAATGTTCACCTGCACTCCTGACTGTTACTATTGTAACAACAGTCTACATGCATTTTGCACCACCCACTTTGACTGAATATTGATTTGCGCTGCCGAATGCCTTTATTTGCACTGCCGACTGTTTATTCACAGCACCAATTATTTACATTTACATCTGCAATGACGTACTTTAACTGTGATATGCAATTACCTTCCACTGCACTTTAATTTAGACAGCTTCTGTCCAAACTTTATTTATTCATTTTATAGTAAAACCCATCTGTATATATGCTATTGTACATAATTGTAAAAATCCTTTTTATAGTAATATCCACCTGTATATTATATTCGGTATATATCCAACTGTAAATTTAGTTCATAACACTAGTTATCTATATATTATATTAATCTATTAGTAAGATTCTGTTTATAATGGTATTCATCTCTGTACTTATTCAGTAGAATCCATGTCCTGTATTTATAGAACCATTATTTATCCTGCACTTGCTGCTATTGCACTTCTGGTTAGACCTAAACTGAACTTTGTTGGCTTGTACCTGTACCTGTGCAATGACAATAAAGTTGAATCTAATCTAATCTAATCTAAAAAAATTAGATACACTAGTTAACTTAATGGTCCTTTTTTTGGACTGCGGGAGAAAGCTAAAGTAACTGGAGAGAACTTATGTATTCATGGGATGAACATACAGAACCCATGTAGAAAGACAACTGGCTGGGAATCAAAGCAAGGACCTTCTCGCTGCAAGGTAACAGTGTTACAAACTGCACCACACTGCAGTTCTTAAAAAACCCAACAAATAACAATCAATCAGAAATACATGAATCAAAATGTTCATGCTTCTTGGGTTCATCATTAGATGATCCAATAATGACCCATACTGAGTTAAGGTTACTACTTCATGGTGTTTTAAGGTGTAGCATTGCCAGAGTAAAGCTGGATATTCTTAAAAACTTTCTCTATAACCTGTTATTGTGAGCAAAACTACTTGCCTGGTAGTTTAATATTCACCCCTTACATTTTAGGAACTTATGGGATTCTTTTATTGGATGTATGTGATCCTTTCATATGAAGCTTTTAAGACAAATGCCTGGAATATTCCATAAGCAACCTCTTTATTATGGGCAAATGGGGGGTCTATTATGCAGTGCCAACATTTTCTAGATTTGCCCATTCTAACTCTATACAGCATGGTGATTCATTCTTTTAACTTCTCCATAAAAAATAAACCAAAAAAAAAAACATAAAAACAAAACCAATATTCTGGTGCAACACCCCGTTCCCACACACCCATCACACATACTCACACACACATTGCTAAAACACTTCAGGAGTAGAGAAGGATGTTGTTATGACACTATGTGCAGCCTTATGCAAGATGCATTATCGGTCATGTTCACTGTTTTACCGAAAGCGGATAAAAAAAACAGGTATTGAGGAATTTCTTGTTCACAAACTGCAGAGTAAAAGCTGAAGAAACTGTAAGTAAAACAATAACTTCTGTCTATGAATTCTGGCTGCAAACAAAGCAGCTTGGAGCTGTTCAGCCATCTGGTGCTACAGTAAAAAGAATCTTGACTGATGGAGAAACAGAGTGTTCAGCTCTACTGTGCATTGTAGCTCCACTGTGTGCTTTTATTCCACTTCCAGCCCTGATCCATATGTCTCAGAGTAGCATCCATACCTCATTTTACGGTCCCTGAAAAGATTTCAGTGGTAGGAAGTTTAAATTTTTCATTACATCAATGGCATCATAAAACATGGTTACCAAGCAACTGCTACTTTTCCTCCCAATCAGGGGCGTTGCTGGTTTGTAATTCAGACAAAAACATCACACTTGTTTTCTCTTGTTCCTGTCACTCTTTGTTTAAAAACTGCATTGAATGGATTAATGGGAAAAACAAACACTTCTGATCAAAAAGACATTCAGCATTTCTTCTTTGGGTACAAATTGAGCCTCTGAGTCAGTCTATCAATTTCAGCCTGATGTGCTGAGGTGCATAAACCATTCAGGAGATACTGTATGTTTTATAGAAGCCGCTTAGACTTCATATTAGAATCTTTGGTTGCTTTAACCTGCTGCCAGTCACACCCATGGTGATAGTAGAGAAGAAAAAATGCTTATGCAAAGCTTTTTTTCCCCCTAGTGTTCCTGTCAGGGAGCTTTTGAAATCCCTTTTCTAATGGGAACTGGCATTCCACCTTCTTGCAGTATTTTCTCTGGAGGACATGCAAGGAGGGTAAATGAAAAAGACGATGACAGCAGTCAGAGTGCCACCGCCAGGAAGAGTCATCTGCTTTTGGCTTATACAGAGGCTATGGGCTGTTTAGGAGATTTGTCTCTTTTTAAAACAATGTCACAAGTCTGCAAGGTGGCGGTCAGCTGGGTGACCTGCTCCATCCGGAGCGGCGAGATCTGATCCGACACCACCGGCTGCTCCTGTGATGCTCAGACAGCCTCTGCTGTTGGAGCTCCATTCATGCAACATTTATTTCCTTCTTATTTCACAGCAAGGAGGGAAAAACAGAGGCTGTGTTATTCATTAAAAATGAATACATCTGAAGAAAGATATAAGTGGTTCAAATATAAGACTAAGCTAGAAATATGTTTTATTTTTAAGCAGAGAAAGCATTTGTTTTAGCTAATTACAGAGTTATTAAAAGATAACATCCACTACTTTAAAATAGTTGAAATCATATGTTTGATAAACAGCTGAAGCTAAAATGTATAGATTTTCTTCAACACAAAATTAGTTTAAATAATACTAAGAGGCTCAAATAATATCATGATCTTGGTACTGATGACTAGCCTGATTACTCATTTAATTCACCTGCATAGCTCCACCCAGTGTGTTGTTACTGTTCATCTGATCCACCTGCTTCAGCTCCTATTTAACCAGCCTTGTTCCACTCATCAGTGTCAGATTATTCAAGCCTTTGTTGAGAGTTCTCTAGCGTACCTGAGAGTTTCTGATTGCCTGATCCTGACCAGTTCTGCCTCTGAACCTCTCAGCCTGCCTGTCTCCATTCTGATCTGTTTGCCTGACATGTCCTCAGTCTTCTGCTGGATTCCGTCTGTTTACCGAACCTGCAGCTGACTTTTCTGACACCATCCTGGATTTCCCTTCTGTACCACTTTGGATCTCTGATCTTTTGATCCTGACTCCTAGGCATGTCCTCTACACCGGCTTTGGATTCGGCCTTTGAATTATCCTGCCTTCGTCTGCTTGGTTCTGATCTCCTGCCTGTCCCCTGACCTCTGGGACTGTCTGAGACTCTCTGGGTGGTGCCCGCCGCGTCGTGCAGACAATCGACCGGCTGGAACCAACCTCATCTTCTGAGTGCGGACTGAGCTTTAAGACCAGGATAGTGACTCACACATTCTTTATCCTCCTGCGCCAGACAGATGTGGACACTAACCTGCTGTCTCCTCCTGCAGAGGTTCCTGCCTTAGATAGCCATGTTGTTTTCTACTGCTAAGTCTTAAATAAACTTTTAATCACAACAGTTAAACAGTATTGCCTGCCTCAAATATTGGGTCCTCTTATTCTGAGCTAGAATATAGGGGTGCCCTTGTCAAACTGTCTTGGCCTCAGAATATTTAGTAATTTAGGGTGAGGAAATGGGGAGTCACATCAATGAGGGAAGAACAGAGGCAGTGTTATTTCCCATACTTAAAGAAGCATGGCAATTTGAAATTAGCTTATAAAAGAATTCAGTGACATCAAGGATTTTCAAAACTGGATAGTTTAATAGTGCATTAAAACAAAATGTTTTCTGACAAGTGGAGATATTTAGGACTGCAGAACAGTCTCTTTGTGTTTATCTACACAAGATGTTTAGCTCTTTGTCTGCAAGTACATGTCACTTTTCATAATATTTTTTTAGCACATTATTAGACATGTTCTAGTCAGAGATAAACACTTTTCACTGCAGCTTGATATTATCATTTCTATAGTCCATAGATCAGGATAAGAACACAAAAAATAAATAAATGAAAAGCAGAAAAAAGGCACATTTCAATAGAATACTAATGCATTTGTTTGTATCTGTGTTGTCTCATAAAAATAATTAATTACTCACACAAGTAAACTAGCAAATTTCTTCAAATTATAATGATTAGAACAAGCTACTTGTTGTTTTGTTATTTTACATTTTTGTTTTCCGTTTCTGAGAATATATGTGGTACTGTAGGTGTCAATAATATAAATAAACATTGTGTTAACAAGTTTAATTAATTTACATAGAGGCCTCTCACAACACCTGTCATCTTATGGTACTTTAGAGAGACAATTCAATCAAATCACATAGACAGGCTGATGTTTCCCCCCTGCTGGTTACAATGGAGCACTTTGTTGAAGAGATGAGTTTATTTTTGTATTCTAACTCTGTTTTAATGGGGTCTCACATTATAATCGATTGAGGTCCCACTTAATTATATCTGGACAATACAACAGAATGACACCTGCTCTGCTGTTTGCTAAAACTGATTATTTAACAAATAACCAGAAATCAGACCTTTATTCTTTAAAGGTGCAGGATTATTCTTGGGATGTTCAGAAACAACCCGGCAGTAGTTCTGCACAATATTTAGAATTTTACAATGGCAATATTAATAAATATTGTGATCTTGATAACATCTGTGATACTGTATGTCTGTGTTCTTTCCTCGCCATCTAATTAGTGCTTCCTGTAAGCATTTGACCAATGCCATGTGTTGGTCTGCTGTTACACTTAGTCTGCCAACATTCATTGCATTCCCAACAGCTCTTTTCAATTTAGATACTTGACACTGTGGTATTGCCATGATTTTACATTTGCACCAAATGCAAACATTTTCAGGGAAAACAAGTTGGGGCTTTAAAACTTTACAGGAAATTCATGGTTGGTCTTTTTATTATTATTTTTATTCTTTTAGTGTGTACTTGCTAAACTTGGGAAAAGGGGAGTGTAAGATTAGATTTAGACTGACGATATTTATTTAAGGATTTAAAGGATTTAAGGATTAACAAATAGTACCAGTACCAGTACTTTAGAGTAGTACATATTGTTCAGTTTAACTGGAGACATTAAAACAAAAACATAAGGTAAACAGTTTAAGCTTAAATCAACCGCTGTTTTTGCTTTCCATAACCTGTGTGGTGAGAACTAAAGCTTCATGCTCTAGATAAAATGATACGTTGGTCTTTAGATGTATTTTTTTATGAGGATGTATTTATGAATTATATAACATAAATCAAGATTATGTATATTAATTACTATTTGGCCCCTTTTCTTATAAAGTTTCGATGAAAACATAAATCTCATACTGTGATTTGCAGATAAGGTATTATTTTGTAAAGAGTAAATTGTTGAAATCATGTGACATGCCTTGAACCCCGCTTTGCAAACCAAGATGGGCAAAAAAATAACATTTAGACAATACGAAATCCATGTGCATTACATTGGTGCAAAAATAAATGCACACAGATGCTTTTAACCATGTATGAGGTATCTCTTTTTATTTCTTTTCACCTCTGCATTCTCCTTTACTGTTACTCCTATACTTGCCCTGCGATGGACTGTCACCTGTCCAGGATGTACCCCGCCTCTCGCCCGTAGACAGCAGGAGATAGGCACCAGCACCCTCGCCCCTCCCCACTTGGGGTGACAGAATATGGATGGATGGATGGATGGATGGATGGATGGATGGATGGATGGATGGATGNAAATAAATGAAAAGCAGAAAAAAGGCACATTTCAATAGAATACTAATGCATTTGTTTGTATCTGTGTTGTCTCATAAAAATAATTAATTACTCACACAAGTAAAACAGCAGATATCTTCAAATTATAATTATTAGAACAAGCTACTTGTTGTTTTGTTATTTTAAGGTTTTGTTTTCTTTTTCTGAGAATGTATGTGGAAGGTGTCAATAATAAAAATAAACATTGTGTTAACAAGTTTAATTAATTTACATAGAGGCCTCTCACAACACCTGTCATCTTATGGTACTTTAGCGAGACAATTCAATCAAATCACATAGACAGAATGTTATTTTTTTTCTGATGACAAACCAGCTGAAAGGTTAATAGCTCTGTAATTTTATTTGTATTTTGTCATAGCTTAATTTGACTCTACACCAACCACTATGTCTTTAAATGGCTGATGTTTCCCCCCTGCTGGTTACAATGGAGCACTTTGTTGAAGAGATGAGTTTATTTTTGTATTCTAACTCTGTTTTAATGGGGTCTCACATTATAATCGATTGAGGTCCCACTTAATTATATCTGGACAATACAACAGAATGACACCTGCTCTGCTGTTTGCTAAAACTGATTATTTAACAAATAACCAGAAATCAGACCTTTATTCTTTAAAGGTGCAGGATTATTCTTGGGATGTTCAGAAACAACCCGGCAGTAGTTCTGCACAATATTTAGAATTTTACAATGGCAATATTAATAAATATTGTGATCTGTGATATGTCTGTGTTCTTTCCTCGCCATCTAATTAGTGCTTCCTGTAAGCATTTGACCAATGCCATGTGTTGGTCTGCTGTTACATTTAGTCTGCCAACAGTCATTGCTTTCCCAACAGCTCTATTCAATTTAAATACTTGACACTGTGGTATTGCCATGATTATACATTTGCACCAAATGCACAGCCATAAGAGGCATCTCTGTAAGAAATGGACAAGTTTAAACTTGACTCTTATCTCTATTGGAAGAAATTGACAACTTGAGGAGAGGATTTTTTTATTTTTATGGTCAGCTAAGATAAAGATTAAGCTTTTTATAACAAGAAACATTTTCAGGGAAAACAAGTTGGGGCTTTAAAACTTCACAGGAAATTCATGGTTGGTCTTTTTATTATTAATTTATTCTTTTAGTGTGTACTTGCTAAACTTGGGAAAAGGGGAGTGTAAGATTAGATTTAGACTGACGATATTTATTTAAGGATTTAAAGGATTTAAGGATTAACAAATAGTACCAGTACCAGTACTGTAGAGTAGTACATATTGTTCAGTTTAACTGGAGACATAAAAACAAAAACATAAGGTAAACAGTTTAAGCTTAAATCAACCGCTGTTTTTGCTTTCCATAACCTGTGTGGTGAGAACTAAAGCTTCATGCTCTAGATAAAATGATACGTTGGTCTTTAGATGTATTTTTTTATGAGGATGTATTTATGAATTATATAACATAAATCAAGATTATGTATATTAATTACTATTTGGCCCCTTTTCTTATAAAGTTTCGATGAAAACATAAATCTCATACTGTGATTTGCAGATAAGGTATTATTTTGTAAAGAGTAAATTGTTGAAATCATGTGACATGCCTTGAACCCCGCTTTGCAAACCAAGATGGGCAAAAAAATAACATTTAGACAATACGAAATCCATGTGCATTACATTGGTGCAAAAATAAATGCACACAGATGCTTTTAACCATGTATGAGGTATCTCTTTTTATTTCTTTTCACCTCTGCATTCTCCTTTACTGTTACTCCTATACTTGCCCTGCGATGGACTGTCACCTGTCCAGGATGTACCCCGCCTCTCGCCCGTAGACAGCAGGAGATAGGCACCAGCACCCTCGCCCCTCCCCACTTGGGGTAACAGAATATGGATGGATGGATGGATGGATGGATGGATGGATGGATGGATGGATGGATGGATGGATGGATTCTCCTTCACAGGTTCAAAGATGGCACATTTTTCTCTGGTTCATTTTAATGTTGTTGGGTTTTTTTGTTTTATTTATGAACATGACACTAAAGCTGATTCCTTTCTTGGTCCACTTAATGTGAAACTGTAACAATAACTGTGTAAATTCCCAGATATTTGGGTCATGGGTACCACAAACAGGCTTAAATTGGAAAGCAGTGGGACTCCCACTAAGTTTTTTTGAAGTTTTGACACCTATAAAGGAGTATTTGTCAATCTCAAGCGACTAAATACTAGTCGCTTGAGAACTAAATACTCCTGGATAGGTGTCCAAATGTCTTAAAAATGGAACGAATTCCCACTATTGAAGCCTCTTTTTAAAAACTATAACAATGTGTATGTAAAAATGATTATTATAGAACTGATCTGCTCTGCCCTTTCTGGACCTGAAGAGCTTTTCTATTGGTGTTGAACCAAATCTATTAGGTAATCATGGAAATTAAAAACTAATTCCTTGGATAAAAGATTTCTCTTTTATTTCAATTTCTGATTTTATATGTTTAGAAAAGACAAATAAAATTTTTTGTCACCTCTCATTAAACCTTTACATCTTTGCAAAATAACTGCAAACATTTCTGTTTGTGCGTTTGCAACTCCTTTAACATACATGAAAATTACAATCCCTTTCAGGTTTGATATACCACATTGCAATTAGTAAATAATGAAATTCATATTTCCTTCTCTCAGTATGTTAGACCTTCTGATGATCAGCATATGTTCTTCATAGCCATAAAGGCAAACATGCAAAATGGAAAAGGCCTGCTATTTCAATTATTTAAGTGACACAATGATCCACTCAGTAGAAGAGCTTTACTAGTGCAAATTTTGCAAGTGCTTTTATACATGCAACCTTTAGTAGATCAGTCCCTTCATGTGCTTTACATTCTAGTCATACTCATCCAGTCACTCTCAGAAATGTGCTCAAAGTCATACAATGATACATAGACCAATAGATAATTTAGAATAAAGTGCTTTGCCTGACGAAACATTGATGTTTGGCAAGAATACATTTGACATTATCTCCCTTCTATCTCCTCTTTCTTTCATCTTTTCTCCTTTTTTTTCCTGTTTTTCCACTTCTGTTCTATTTACATTGCAGTGTCCATATAATCTGTAAAACTCCCTGCATAATTATATGAAGCAATTTATATGCATGAAACAAGCGGAACACTATGGCAATAGCCCTACTGCTCCACTTGTGAAAGTAAAATCTGTGGGGCTCTTATTGGCATCAAACAATTATTCTTATTGCCACATTGCCAGGCAGGACTCTGTTTAAAAAAAAAAAAAAAAAGAAAAAGAAAAGAATACATTTGACGAAAGTTCAAACTGCAGCAACATTTGCCCAAAAGACAACGACTCTTACAGCAGCCTCCAGCCTTTTTCTATAATTCCAAAGTTTTCCTGCACAAATGAGCTGGTTATTCAAATTCTAACATTGTTTCTGGTTTTATGATGACTGATCTTTCGTTGGCATTTCCATGTTGCACCATTGCAAATTTAGATGTTGTTTTAGGTACAAAATTATACGACCAGACATTTCATCCTGGATATCCTGGTTTAAACATAAACTTTGTGCTGCATTACACTCCTGCTTGTTTCTGGGTGTAGCCTCCCTCACGCCTGATGACAGCTCTGATAAGTATTGGCTCCCATGTGATATCAGTGGGATAAAGAATGCATAAAAATGGATAAGCAGTACAGGTTCTTAATTTTTAGGCATTTTCATGAGACTGAATTGATTTCTGAAGGCTTTGAACTCTTTTATTAAACTTTCTCAAGTCAATATGGCCGCAGCTAGCAAACACGATAGCTTTAGATTCTCAGACCAATTAGGTATATTTTCCCTCTGAGACTTATGTTAAGTTTACAAGTTTGCTTTGAATATCATTCTTTAAAAGGATAGGAACAAGCTAATAATTAGTAGTAAGTTACTGTTTGACTGCAGTGCATTGTAAAAATATTTATAGCCCCTTAAATGTATTACTTGTTGTAACTTCATAACCCCTGTGTCTTTTATTGGGGATTTTATGTGGAGAAAAAAGTTTGAAGTAGAAGGGAAATAACACATGCTTGTTATGGAATCAGCTTTACTTTGTATTGAGTTCCCTTCAATCTAATTCCTTTAAATGAAATCTAGAGTGGGGGTGTTCAAGTCCAGTCCTCAAGTGCTACTATCCTGCAACTGTTTGATGGACCCCTTTTTAACACACCTGAATCAAATGAGTGGCTCGTTACCTTGCCTCTGCTGAGCTGAATGACGGCATTGAGTCTTTAGACTTGGGTGTGTTAGAGAAGAGATGCATCTAAAAGATACAGAATGGCTGATCTAGAGTAACCATGTGCATTTAAACGTAATGGATGGATGGATAGATAACCCAGGATATAAACTTGTTAGTCTGCAAATGACTTGAACCTGTGTAGACCTCTGATTGGGTAAATCTGAGTAGCTCTGCTGGTTTTAGTGAACATATGTCAGTATAAAGTGGACTAAAAAAGAACCATGCTGCAGTTTTTAGATGTTAATTTGATAAATATGTTGAGAACTTTCTATTTACTTTAGTTGCACAATAACTTGTTTTGCTCCTTCACAAAAAAAGAAATGCAGTCTGCGTTTATAATTTATCAGTAGTTGTTGAGGCAATAATATTTATACAATATTTATTAATCAAAATAGGTGTGAATACTTTTACAGTGCATTGTGAGTTCAGCTGAGGTTACAGAGTTAGAAGTAAAACAAAACTGGGAAGAAAATCAGGGATGCAGCACAATGATTCAACGGAATAATTATTTTCTTAGCTGCGACTTTGACACACTGATACTGAGAATTAGGCTGAAAACAAGCTGTTGTGGATTGTAGTGTTTGAAGTAATAGAGTTTGGTTTGGAGAAGATAAACCTTTTTGTCCTGAATATTGGCGCAAAGAAGCCCCCTCTTGAAAAAAAACTATTTTCAAACAGAATGTGAACACTGGCATTTACACATCATATACATAGGAAGACATCTAATGAGCATAATGTATAAAGATCATAAAAAAGGCAGCCAAACAAACAACCTGAGCCAAAACATGCACATGGTTTAGATCTTTATTCTAACTCTAATTTGGCAAATCTAAGCGTGGATGCTGTGGCAAATCTGCTTTCATTTACACACAGTGCAGGTCATCCCTGACATGTGGCACACAGCAGCTTTAATTAGTCTGTTTTTACCTCCTGATGTGCTGAGCTCAGTGCTTCCAGTCCAAATGCTGCAGCCTCTCCTATTGCAAAACACACACACACACCACACAAAGATCATGCTCAATCCAGGAGTGATGCGAAATATCAGGCTAGTTGGTCTGTAAATCATCCAACTGCATACTTTGGAATAGTTCACAAGAGTATTAAACTTGCTTGCTTTATATCCTGCCTTAATCTCCTCTTGTGGCTTTATTACCTCAAATATTTGTCCAAAGCCATTATGACCACAGAAAATGGACCAATTAAATTTTTTCTAGACACCTGGAGGCAGCAAAACTTGCTGTAACACGTCTGTGGAGGAATATTCTAATCTATTTTCGGACAATAAAAATTACACTTTCAGGAACAAAAAAATCCATATGCTGGTTCTTGTAATTAGGAGGATTCATATAAGAGATAACATTGTCATATTATGTAATCAATCTTTATATATGAATGTTTAAATGGCATTAAAACTGCACAGGAATACTTTTAAATGATCTCAATACTCTTTTTGCTAATTATCTGTCACTTAAGATGACCTTGCTAAAGCATTCATCCTCCTTAAAAATGTTCAATGTATTTTGGAGATTCTTTATAACAGAATAAAATGAGCATTTTTATAAACAGATATTTTTTTTATGATTCTTTGGGAAATGTCTCCATATATAGAGACATTTATTTAGGTCTCCTGGGTTAATTTAGGTCTTAACTTTAATATTATTATATAGTGTTATTCTAACACTGTTGGATTTAAATTAAGAGGGTTAAAGAGGTATCAAGTGATCCAACACCCTAATACAAGTTTTCAACTTCCGCCTTACCTGTCTGGGTATGATACTGCCACCGCCATGTTTTACTGGAAGTTGGTATGTTCAGAGGGATATTTTTTCAGCCACAACTATATTACATTAAGAAATAAAAGCTATGTTTTGGTCTCATCTGTCCAGATAATTTCCTCCACCGTTCGGTTTTTCCCAAAATTGCTTCAAAATATAATTCTCACAAATTTCTTTGGTCATTTACTCTCTTATTACCTGAGCTGAGGATCTCTCCAGCTTCTCCAGAGACACCATAACTGACTAAACTGTTTCTTCAATCAATGCTCAGATCTCCTTGTCTGTGTGTAAAATATAATCTAATGTTGTCTGTGTAGTGCAACCCACTGCTTTTTTATTATAATTTTTTTTTTACAAGAGTCAGAAAACAAAATGGAAAAGCTGCACTTGGTCTGCACTACAGTCCCATGCAAACCATTTGGTGGTGATGTGGTAATCTTGTAAACATTTAACTGCTCCACACTGGCTGCAGGAAACAAAGGATAATTAGTTCTAATAAAGTGAAATGTACTCTTGTGAGTAAATGTGCCACAAGCCACTGTATCTCTCTGCATACAATTCCCCAAAATCACAAGTTTGTATTGATTTTAAATATTGGATACAAACTCAAGAAATCAGAGTCATAAACAAAGACATGTTCAACCATATGCACCAATTAAAGTCTGTAATTAGATCTTTGGACTAAAAGAGAACATCAAAAAATCTCCAATGCGCTTCTTTCAGCTGTTTTTCCCCTCCTGGCTATCTCTGCAGGCTCATCCACTCTAACACTCTCCCCTCTGATCTTTACTTGTGTTCCTTTGGCCCACATCATTACAGCCTCCTCTTCAGCCTGAAACGCTCCCTATTAACAATGTGCTGTATGTTCGTCACGTTGCACGCATTCCCAACCGAGGAGGATATAGCTGCGATTTAAGGTCCCGCTCCCACCCTGCAGCTTCCACACCTCTCTCTTAGCTGCTGTTGTCAAGACACCCGCACTGTCGTGATCAGAGAAGTGTTGGGGGTGCAAATATGGTGTGCAATCTAACGCTCCAACCAAGTGACACCGAAAGCTATGTGTGTATGCAGGCCTTATCATCATTATCTGGTCCTGTTCCTGCCTGTTTTGGCTGATTCAATGTGTGGTAATTAGCGAGGGTCTTTATTTAGAAATCTTTGCATAATATCCTTTGTTATTGTTTTTTTTGTTTTTTGTTTTGTTCTCTTCAGCAGTGACCATGGATTTCGAAGAAAAATAAACAAAGCTGTGTGGAGGAGTGTGCCTCATGGCTTTGGCTCTTCTTAGTGTACTCTTGTATGTTAACCCCATCAGTTCACAGCAATCCCCCAGGTGTCTTGGCTTGTCTACAGATCCAACATTAGTGACCTTATCTGTGATAATGAGTTCATTAAGTGGAAGAGAGCAGCTTTATATGGAGATACAACTGCAGAATGACTGCTTATGTGAACAATAAAACTGCATTCCACTTATCTCAAAAGTTACACATCAGGCAGACATCAAATGCAACCTAAATGTATTCTGATTAGAAATCAGAAAACCAGTGGAAATGCTGATTATTATCCACAATGACAAAACTACCTTCTTATAGCAGACATATCCGCATGTTAGGTGTTTAATGACAAAAAGAACAGGCTTACAAATTATTTTTGGTCATTATAAAGGTTTTGACTAAATAGAATCAGATACAAATCAGCATTGATGTAAAAAAAAAAAAAGATCATGAAAAGTTTTTTTCTTCAGCTAAATCTAGGTTTAAGATAAATAGACAATGTTAATATTTTAAGGGGTAAGCTTAGACAGTTTTTCAAAAAAACATTGTCTGACTGTAGTGATGTCAAAACAGGAGATTATCCAAACCACCAAATACATGGGAAGGCAGTAAGTTAAGTTTATCTATAAAGCACATTTCAGTAGCAAGACAATTTAATGCTGTACATGAAAAAAGACAAAGTACAATACAGTGGCATAAATGTAACACATATTATAAAACAGAATAAAAGTTATAAGTTTGGTACATTGATTATATAAAGAGAATTATGAAACATTGATTAAAAGGAAACTTTAATCAAGTTTATATTAATATTAATGTTTATTGAGCCATCTATTTTATGTTTATCTTAATAATAATTTAATTGCTTTTACAGTTTTCTGGGAGTTTATTCTAGATTAGTGAAGCATAAGAACTAAAAGCTGCTTTTTCCATATTTGATTCTTGCACAGCAAATCTGGAATGTGTTTTGAAGCCAAACTGATTAATAGACCAATGGGAGTATTTAAAAAGTATTCTCTGAGACACAGGTGTAAGAACTTTAGAACTGAGGTGATTTTCTCATTGTTCTTACTTTTAGTGAGGATGTGGGCAGTAGCATTGGGGATCAACAACAGCTGTATGATTGAGTACTCAGGCAGACTTTTGAAGATGCTGTTCATTTAAATAAAGATGAACACATTTGTTTATTTTTCAAGGTCTTACAGATACATTAGTCCTTTCATCTTTGAGCTGTGCTCTAGATGATAGAAGGCTTACATTGTTACTATCTTAATGAGCCTCTGAAGGTTCAGGTCTGAGACCATCACTACAACCAGATTTGGAGCCTCATTGGTGGTTTCTGGCTATATTAACTGAAGCTGCATGATAGATACTCGCCTGGTGATAGATAGTGATAGATAGTCGCCTGGTGACAGTGTTCTTTAATTGCTGTGTGTCGACTGCATAGTTATGGTAACTTATGTTGTTGTTTATTAAGATATGAGATGTGGTTGGGGGCTGAGGTGTGGGGGACTCTAGATATTAAATTGGAGGGGCCCTAAGATTGACCCTTGCAGAACGTCACATGGTTTTTGTAGACTCTGATGTAAAGTTAAATGCTGTCCTTCAAATAGGGTGTAAATCTGTTCAGTGCTGTACCAGAGGCCATACCATACCATACCATACCATACCATACCATACCATACCATACCATACCATACCA
>NW_015151571.1:52398-111509 GCF_000732505.1 Cyprinodon variegatus | reverse complement strand
TACCATACCATACCATACCATACCATACCATACCATACCATACCATACCATACCATACCATACCATACCATACCATACCATACCATACCATAAAATAAAGTTTTGTATGTGCTGGAGCCCATACAGGTGTGGGTTGGAGCTTGTAGGGTTTAATTGTAAAATATCGGAATTCAGGGGGCTTTTAGATTATTATTTTAAGTCTAATTTGATGGTACATTAAAATGCCACAGGTTAAAATAAAAATAAAAGATATGTTGCATGTCAACCTGCGAAGACTCACCCAGAATAGGCGAAAATTAGAGAGTTTTATTTAAATGAGAAATATAGCCTTTGGCGCTCAGACCCAGGTGGAAGATATAAGCATAAGCATAGAGAGTTATGACGTTATGACTTAGCAGATAGATTATGGTAGGTACATCTTCCTCCCAGGGGCCTAATGGTGGAATGGAGGCTGACAGAGGAAGGAAGTCAGATGACAATTGGGATGATGGTAAAGATGGGGTGAAGGAGATTTGCAGCTTGGTGCATCAGCATCAGCAATTCATTGGAGGAATTCTATCTTTCAAAGCAGAGTTCTAGATGACCATTGGTAATGTTGGAGGCTTTGCCAGGGCCAAGGAGCATCAAAGGGTGATTGGATGACAGGTGAGGCTGAATTAAGGTTTTTTTGTCTAATTTTTGTCTTATGATTCATGTATGCTCCTCTGTTATGAAAACAAGCTTCATAAAACATTTCACCTGACTTTATGTAGTAAAAAACACACAATAACAATTGAAAAGTTAAATTAGATAAATTAAACAATGTATGTAAATTTAGGAACATTTTCAATAAGTTTTATATGTGAGCTTCAGGTACATATAGGATATTAAGGTGGGCAATTGGGTGGAGGGCTCTAATTATTTTAAGATAACATTCCAACTCTTTTGATTTTAGTCATGAGAACTGCAAATATACAAACGTCCAAGGAAAATCGTAAAGCACTGATGTTCTATGTATTACTTGGAAAGCATGTGGAATATTCTATTTACTCTTCATAGTAACACTTTAGTTAGCAATGCATGTAACAATATACTACCCTCCAGTTTAACATCCTCACACAAATATGAAAACTAGATAATTGACAATAGGAGAATAGTTTGTAGCACCATAAATAGCACTTGCAAACATATGAGCAGAAAACTGCTTATTTCTGCAGCTATAACTATATTCCAAAGACGTGCAGCCATATTGGATTTTAACTTAATTTTCCTTTGTTGCATTTTCAAGATTTCAGAGTTGAAATTTGCAGAAAGTCTACTTTAATTTTTAAAATGAAATTTTAAAGTTGTTATTTTCCAGTGAAAACATAACCGAGTATGAACAATGTTAATGTAAAAAGTTGCAAAAGAAGTGGGATATGCTATTCCGTTATGTGTCTGGACTAATTAAATAACAATAGAATTTTATACAAATTAAATAAAACAAGATGATTAACAACTGATGTTAGGGTGCTGATGAAATGCAAATGATTTTCTCCTCCAACTTTTTCTGCTTTTAGAAGATCTGTAATCATGATAGATCATAAAATTGTGGTTTTATTGGGTATTTCATTGTATTTTTCCGCTTTATAATCGGAACTTTCAACTCCCAAATGCAAACTGAATTTTCCGTAATTATATGGAATATGAATCTGCCAGAAAGACTGTGTGGGGAAATAAACAAGTACAACGTGTGAGTAGAGTGCCCACCGTGTACTGAAAACAGAGACCTGCGAACCGCCGTTTAATTTAGACGTGCTGATGCCAATAAACGGGTCTTACTTTTATGAAGCAAGAGGCGGAGGAGGGAGGCAGAGAGGGAGGCGCAATTTACCGATACTTGGCTGAGTTCTGACGCCAGCACTGAAGTGATGTAAGAGAGGGAGGGAGGGAGGGAGAAGGGAAGAAGTGCGGAGAGACGGGAGAGAGAGTGACAGAGCTGCTCGGAGCTCTGATCTGCTCCTCATTTTCGGAGACCCAGAGAGGGAGCGAGTCCCCAGCGGGGATCCAATCAGAGGTAGGCTGCTTTTTATCCTCCCGACTCTGAAAACAGGGCTTTAAAAGTACCAGCTAAACAAAACTTATACTTATATTATCTTGTTTAGTTTTGCGCTGTGGCTACAGACTAAAGTACCCTGAAACAGCATCAATGTGTTCGGTCGTTTTGCTCTGTGTGGGTGTCATGTTGTTTAGTTGGAAAAAAAAACAAGCAGTTAACCAACATCCGCAAAACTACTTAGTTATATAGGCTCAAATAGAAGCATGTTTATTAATTAACGAGCTTTTAGTTATGTGATGTAATCCCGAATTAAATAATTAAGTGTATTTATTTCCCTCCCAGTTTGAGTTTGACTTTAGTGGCTGGATCTCCGGCTTTCAGCACCTTGGACAGAGACACGCCGCAGCTCAGCAGGAGGAGAGCTCGGAGCCCGGGCTTCCCACAGCCCCCTGTCCCCATCGGGACGTGGCGTTCTGTTGTCAGCGCTCTCCAATCCCTCGCAATGGGCTTTAGATTATTCACTGAGTGAAAAAAAGCTGAGAATGCCCTTGAAGACCATCTGCGTCCAGCTTTTCAAAATGATTTCACAAGAAACTGTGTGAACAGTGCAAGAATCTAATTAATCCTTTTTTATGTTAAACCAAAGTTAAAAAGTGTTTTTTTTGCCTACATAAAGTACTTTAGTGTGTCATTTGCCATGGGGATAAAACACATTCTCTTGCTGATTATATATCTGGACCCCCTCTGCGTCCTGAGTGCAGCCACGGCTGGTAAAAAGCCCAAACAGGTGCCTAGGAAGGCCCCCAAAGCCACAGTGGTCCCCACGGTCGTTCCTGAGAAGACCCCACAGCCAGCGCCCGCAAGAGACCACGACACCTGCCTTGGCTACTTTGACGTGAGTGGTCAGTATGACAAGATGTTCGAGTGCAACAACACGAACCACCGTTACTGCTGCGGGACTTGCTACCTGCGCTTCTGTTGCGAGTACATGAAGGACCGACTGGAGCAAAAGCTCTGCAAGAATGACAAGAAGCCACCGTGGGTGCAGACGGTTGCCCCAACGCCCATCCCGACCAGCCAGTATGGAGATATCATGGATCCGACGAACACAGCGGTCTACATCACCTGCGGGGTCATAGCCTTCATCATAGTCCTGGGGGTGTCGGTGAAAGTGGCTTATGACAAAGCTACAGAGCCACCTCAGGAAATGAACATACACAGGTGAGTCTGAGAAATCCATCTTCTTCTTTATCCTTTATTAAGGAATCAGAAACATCACTTTAAACATTTCTCTAATTATAAATCTATCTGCAAGGAGATCAAAGGTCATATTTAATGGAAGACTACATTGGGAATGCACAAATGAGGCTGACGGTTAAACTTTTGATAAGGCGATTGTTATCTGTCGCCACCGCCACATTTCTAAACTCTTGCTGCAGACATTAAATCCCAAAGAAGCAAAAGCCTGAAATAATTGAACAGGAAAAGAAAAAGAGCTGTCACAGGCTGATGGAAGTGTGTGTTGCTGAGGAATTAACGCCTTACCTTCCTTTTTCACCCTGCAACTATCTCACACTACCTCAGGTACTTAACTTGTGTGGCAGATAAGTCAGAGCGGTCAGTATTCAAACATCATTCCTCAGCACCCAGCTCTAAATCTCCACCCCCACTGCCTCCGCCCTCTGTCTGATGAGTTCATGGGTGCATCTTGACATGACCGCTCAACGTGATGAACACTGAGTGGCTGGTTCACGCCTCCTCTCGTATGTTGTGCCGAGATCCAAAAACAACGCTGACACTGAACAGTTTTTATTGGATGCATTATTCAACACCTGAGCAGCCTTTATCCTGTGAATAATGGATAGTGTTAACGTTAAGGGATGCATCAAGGGCGTGCGGCATGCATGCGCTGCTGCACATTCAATAGAGTGCAGGAGAAAGATTGCAGACATGAAAGGGGAAGAGGAGGTGAAGTATTAATTTAAAAGCAAAGGTTACACTGCTCATACATTTGTTGTACAAAAGCTTTGAGCTGCAGCTCTGCAAATGTAATTAGATTTCCTTCTTTTTTCACCCCCTCTATTCCAAAAGCCATGCCAGAACAAGCAAACAAACAGTTTTTTTTAAACTTTCTTTCATCATGATTGCTTCTCTCTCCGTTTCCTCCCAGCACCCCCCCCCCCTTGAGGGCTTCAGCCCTCCATATGCACCTGGTGCCGTCTGAAAAACATCCAAATTCAACCCAATTAGTCGAGATGTGTGCACATCCCGTGTTTATTCCTCTCGCAAATTAACTATCACAACGTCCCCAGTTGTACGGAAAAAGAAAGACAGAAGTAATTTTAGCAGAGCCGTTTTGAAGCACACAAACCTTTATTTATTTTTTTGTGCTGTGAGTAACAGTTGCTCTTGTGTTGCATTTTCCAGGGCCCTTGCAGATATTCTGAGGCAGCAGGGGCCGATCCCTATTTCCCAATATGACTGTGAGAATTTTGCAGCGATGAACGGCTCACCAAAAGATAACACGCCAGTCAGAACCTCGTCCAAGAACCACTACACCCCTGTACATGCCTCCAAATCCAACCACGGTAAGAGCTAACTCTCCAGATGCATCAGTCAAACATTTGCAGCCAATTTCTGATCTCCAGTTTTTTAAAGGTTTGAGTTGCTTTTTAGCAAACTGGATTTTCTGTTAAAGAACATAGAAAGGTGAAGTTGGTAATTAGCAAACTAACATTTGGAACTATAAACAACTCGTTTTATGTGTATTCCCCAGGGAATGTAGATCCTCACCTTAATACTGAGATTTGTAAAAGACTAATCAATTTCAGATCCACCATTTCCAAATGAAGAAAGAGATTAAAAGCGCACAAGGGTATAACAACATATAGTCCTGCGTTCTGTTCTGCTTTTTGGGGAGAAATTCACTGATTAGAAAAGATATGAGCTAGAATTTTCAACTGGTTGATCAAGTAGAAAATCATCGGATTCTGGTCATCTGCCGATTTTTTTCAGTGAATTTATACTTTTTTATGAAAATGCTGAAGCTTCCCACAGATAAATCTGGTAATGTGATATAACAGATTTCAGAAGTTTGTACGTGGCCTTCTCATTTCACATCTTTTACTTTAAAGCATGTTTATTGTCTCTTTGTAGTTTATGTGCCTGCATTAGAAACTTTTCTCACCTTTTCAAAAGTTGAATTCTGACGGAAACATCCTGTAATCATCCGATTAGAGCGAAAGAGAAGCGCGAAGCGAGAGAGCAGCGGAGAGGGGGTGAAGAAAACGAAGGGGCCCCGTTAGTGGAGATAATGACAGGCTGGCAGGGTAGTGAGGGCTTCGCAGACTCTGACAGGCTGGAAGTGACGAGCTCTCTCACTCAGTCACTGAGTGAGTCGGAGCCAGGCTGCTCGGCGTGATTTAACCTCGCAATTCTGAGAGCAGACAGGGAGCATCAATCGCTAAAATGCCCCCCCCCCCCCTGAAAAAAAGAACTCAGTATGGGGAACACACAAGGTCCAGGAAGCCAGTCGTCATAGACGGCGGAGGCGGTAGGTTCTTAGGCGAGGCAGGTGTTATCAGATGAAGAGAGGCAAACACACAGATGGAAAATAATGAGATATTACAAAGCAGCCGGTGAGATGGAAAGAGAAACAGGAATGCGTGAGGCTTCAATGTGCAGAATGAGGAAGACTAGAGGGGCTGATTTTACAGCTGTTAAAGTAAGCCGACTGATGATGATTAGTTTGCATTTTGCAATAAATTCATTCTGCCTCATATTTGACAGTTCCCTGAGATACATGTCTGACATCAATGACAGCTCCAATCTGCTGGTTTGATTGTTTATTTACAATGCAGATTTCCTGTTTAACTAGTTGCAGTGGCAGCTCTGTGATTTCAAAGATTTCCTCTCAGTAGATAACAATGCATAAACAATCTAAGCATTTTAGATTATTATCAAAATAAAAAACTAATATTCATTCTTTTCTTTTTTTTTCAAAAAGACCCATTAACCACACACCTGAATCTGAATTCTTAAATCAAATGCCACCAATGTCCATCACTCAAACTAAGCAGCACTTAATCCTTACTGGCTGAGCTTGGAGGTATGCAATAGAAAAAGAAACAGCTTACTGTGGTATTGCTGCCCCAGGATTCAGGTTTCCCTGAGTGGTGAGCCCCATTGCTCTACAAATATGCTTCTGATTTCTTTTAAAGCTTTGCTATTCTGTGTAAATTTCTATAGATTGGATAGATGTAGTTCTCACAGTTGTTGTTGATAAAGATATTGGTTCAGTTCACAGGAAAGATTGTCATTGAGATAGTTAACTTTTTCAAGGTTGCTTGAGCTTGAGAATCAGCCTAATAAACCTTGAGCTCCGTGTTACACCACTGAGACTAATGCTCAGAACTGCTGCTTATGTGGGCAACTTTTCTCTGCTGGGTTTTCTTATGGAAGAGCAGCTATTATGATTGATGATGCAGGTAATGACAACATTTCTGTCCTGCAACAGGAATAAAAATGAACCCAGCCATACAAATGTCATATGACATAAAACTCAAATTTGCAAATAGGCTATTATTATTAGCTCATTAATTTCAGAAGTACACTCACATGCACTCTGCAGAGGGTAAAAATCTGTTAATAATGAAACAAAAATTCAACAATGAAAATGTTTTGACCTGGTGCATAACAGCTGGCATGGAATGCAGGATAACCTGAGGCTTTTTGAAGAGAAAGATGGGGAAAATGGATGGCACAATACATTTCTAATGTTAAATCTGTATGTTAAATCTGTTTGTAAGTCAAAATCAAAGATATTTGCAAACCAAAATCACCTCAGTGTTCCTTACACCCATCTGAGTAAAGAGAAGTCCCACTCTGCTTACAGTATGATAACCTTGAGTAATGGCATCATGGTGGAAATGCTATGAGGTCAAGTGTATGACATTATCCCACTGCTTTTATTAAATAGATGGAAACAACTATTTACCATAAGAAAAACATTACCTCAGAAGCTGTTACAATGTCACTATGTGTGGAAAGATTTCCTAACAGTTGGCTCTGACTTTGTCGGAAAGGGAAAGATGGCCGCCACAATGTGCTACAATTTTTAGAAGGTTGGAGGGTTGAGGTGGAGTGGCGGGGGTTTAGATATAATGATATTTACACCCAACTTACTTCCTAACCCGGTTGTGTTTGCTACCCGTTAATCTACAATGCATAATTTAGCTCATTACTTTATCAGTGTAGTTCTAGTTACTGACTTGTTGACTAAATTATCTAAAAGTAGTATTATGTTTTTGTTGTTGGCGTATCTTTGCTAAATCCTGCTTTGTTATGTCAAGAGAGTGTTTTTTGATAATATGCGGCTGTGATTCCTGCTGTACATCAGATTTCCCTGAGGAATCAATAAAATTGAACTTGAACTTAATCTTATAGTTAAGAAACATGGCTTTTTTTTTGTGATAAAACTCAATGACCAGTGCATTTCTCCTACAATGGTAGCCGTACGCTGAAGCTTAGAGAGGAATAAAAGAGCACCGATAAGACACCTGAGCTGATATCTGGGGTTGATCTGAATATACTAAAACTAGAGCAACAGTAACACTTTAGTGTATTGAAGAAGGTAAATACTTAATGCATCTTGATGCCAGTTTAATGTCTGAATAAGAAGTACTTTCAAGTCTCTAAATATACACTACAGCATAAAACAGCCTGAAACACTAAGCATGTCAGATGTAGAAAAAAATAACAATGATATGCACATATTCACTCATTTTTATGATAGCGTGTCAATATCAATTTAATTATGATCTAAATTTAAAACTGTTTTAATCTTGATTTAGATTAAAATAAAAAAACACTTAAGCACACAGTTAATTCTACACAGATGCCTCCACCACTGCACAAAAATTATATATGAATAATAATAATTGAACTTTATTGATTTCACATTTGAGAAATATACCTCTGCATTTAACCCATCCCGTCGGGGAGCAGTGGGCTGCCATCGTGGGGTTAAGGGTCTTGCTCAGAGACCCAGAGTGGCAGGCTGTGGGAGTGAGGCTTGAACTCAGAACCTCAGGATTCCAAGCTCTGTGCCCTAACCATTAGGCCGCCATTCCCCTACTGTACGTTTTCTCTTTTTAAGAAGCTCGGAGCTTATCTGAGTCTGGCTTTGCTACAAATTTCGAAAAAGCAGATTTGGTAACAACGGTTTCCCCTGGATGTCCACATGTGATATCCTCACTGTTTCCAAAAAGTCAGCCAGATGAATATCCATAATACGACCAGTCTACCTCTAGTATGACCCCTATAAACCTACCAAGTCCATTTAATGTATCTGTGAGCCATTCTCTGAGTTTGGTGACCTTCACTTAATAGCCTGACGTCAGATGCTCTGGTAACTGACTCATAACATATTATTTTGACTTGTGATGGCACCTCTCTTTTTGTATGATGGATACGTCACATCGCTTTTATACATCCATAGCTGATAAGCATGTCTACCATTACATCCAGATTTATTATGGGTGCTCTGCCTTTGGACATAACTGTCAAAGTCTTTTGTTTAGGGTGCACTTTAAGCCAGGCTGCATTGTGATGCACAGTAGTTGCCTTGCAGCTTTGAATTCCAGCCTCGGGTCTTTCTGCATGGAGTTTTATTTTTTCTTCACATGGGTAGGTTCTCTTTAGGTACTAAACTCTGACGACTACGTTGATTGGTTGTCTCTAAATTGCCCCTTAGAGGTGTGTGTATATTTGGTTGTATGTCTATATGGACTGACAACCTGTCCAGAGTCTACCCCGCCTTTAGCACATAGAGTGCTGGAGATAGGCAACAGCCCTGACAGATATGAGCCAGAAGATAGATAAATGGTGTACTTCAGCCTTGACCTTTTCATATATTACCCAGGATGTAACTTACACTGTCACAGGTTAGAGAAAATAACAGTGTCCAAACTAAAAATGTTATAGGATTTAAAAAGTCAAACTACAGCATGTGGAAATATTTGATGTGGTCGATTTTTTTATGATGCATCTCAGTCATTGAGGGTGGCATAAAAAGACACAGCAACAGCACAACAACACCAAATAAAATGTTGCATTTTATAAAAAAGGCATCCCCTAACAGTTTTTAGAACATTATAAAAAAAAGGATGTCAAAGCAAAATGTCTTTTTCTCTGACAGTTACGACAGAGCTGGATTTACATCTCAGCACCTGATACAGCCTGTGTGGCATTTCCAGTTGGTTTGTGCAACATGGCAGCGGTCAAATGCTTGGATTGGAGTTTTCTTATACAGCTCTGCTGTGACTACGCAATTATTCACGTAGTTTCATCGTCCGTTCAGTTGCCACATTAGTCTCTTCCTAATATTCTCCAGGCAGCCTTGGACAGGGAGCTGCATGTGGCAGGCTGCCTTTTGGTCAACCTTGCCTGTATTTATAGTCAGTAAAGGTCAGGCATCGCCGAATTCATCTATCTGTGGCTTTGCTTGGCCCGGGGAATTCTGCCTGCTTGCGACAGCTAACAGCAATTCCAACCCCCCACCCACCCACCCCATGTCAGAGATCCCAGCAGTCCTGACAGGGCATGGACATGAAAGGCAGTGACAGCACAGGCGAGAGTGCGCCTAATGTGTGCATAATAATTGGAAGCCCCACTGTACACACTTGCTCTCATAGAAAATGCATATTCATGTGCGGCTAAATGGGCATTTGGCACACAGAGAAGAGGCGGGCCTCTTAAGAAGAGGGTCCTCAGATGGAGTCATCACTGATGAGTTTGGCACTTCACATCCAGAGGCTTTTTTCGAGACGCTTTTAAATCAGGTGGAGAGAACTCATAAAGCAAGTGGCTAAAGGGCCCAGGAGGATCCAATCGGCTTCTGTTTGGAGCTGGAATAACAACCATTTTTCCTTTGATCGTCACTATGTGATGATGCTTTGTCGCTCTTAGCGGTAATCACATCCTTACCAAAGTATTTTCTTTTCTTTCTTGTCCTCAGGATTTTTTGAAGGCTCACATCTAAAAATATGGGCTGTTTTTTTTAATTTTATTTAATCCAAGGTCTTGTGTGACATAGTACCCTTAGCGACACACTTCCTTGCATTTTTCAGAACTACAAATTCCTTTCAAAAACTAGGCCCTTTAGGAAAAAAAAAAAAAAAGACTGTAGACAGCATAATACGATACCAGTCTGCAAAGTGCAGCTATTTTTATTCAAATCCCCTCTGCTTTGTTTTCAGGCTCAGATCCTGTTTTAGGTCAGGGTTTAAACACAGAGCACCCTGCAGCCACAACAAGAAGCAGACCTTGAGAGGGAGGAGCAGATAACTTAGCAGTGGTTTCCCCTTTGGTTAAAGTAAACAATAACCACTCACTGAGTAATGCTGTTTAGCTCACGGCTCTCCTCAGATGAAGTAGATTTATTTGCAGCATTGTGCAGATGTAGATTTGCTTTTATTTTTTTCCATTTAAAAAAATCTAAACCAAAAAAAACAACAACAACAAAAAAATACAGTGCTTGGTTTCCTCTCTGACATTTTCCTAATGCACAGAATGATGAAATATGGTTTCCAGGTAGCGCTTACAGTCGCTGTTCTCCTCTGTCTTGCTTTGCTTAACGACAAGAAAAGGAAAACAATCACTCTCGTTGAGCAGTTCGGCAAAAAAAAGGCAAATTGGATTATGAGTTATGAGGCTATGTTCCCTGCATCACAAGTATAAGAGTAAGCAGAATCACAATGTTAGAGTGCGTACCCCCATGGCTGCTGAGAGCTGTCTATATCTGCCTCAGTACCAACGGTGTGCAGCACCCTGGGGTTTGGAGTGGTCAGTTAATTTTGTTTGAGGTAGGAAAACTTTGCAGCTTAAAGGTCAGCTGTGGACAATGAGAGGTCTTCATGACTGAATAATCATTTCAGCTGTTTAAGTTACTTTGACATGCCCTTCAGATCATTTTAAAGCAACACAGTTCTTCCTTACAGTGCCTTCCAACACAATGTTCAGCCCTTGAATGTTTTCAAATGCAACTACAAATTAATATGTATTTTATAAGAGCTGTATGTGATAGGCCAACATAAAATATTGTATGATAATGATGAAGGAAAGAAAAAGATCTATAGTTGAAGTATATTTTGCAAATGAAAATCAGAAGATTGTGCCATCCAGAGCCATATATCTAAATGTCTTTTGGGGTATGTCTCTACAGGCTTTGTACAAATAAGGACTGACATTTAATATAATATAATGCATACACTGCAAGTACTACCAATGATATAATTTAATAGGGGGTTATTTTTTTATGATTAAGATGAACAGAATAAGTGTCACCTTGAGCTAGAGAGCTCACAGTTATGCAAATTTCTCAAGGGAAATTAATTTGGTATAAAACATCAAACTTCAACTCTTAGGGCAGTTTGTAAACTTTGGGAGTTTTCTCCTCAGTGATGATACTTACTGCTACAATCAATGCAAAGGGATAACCCTACTTTTATCTGCTGTTATTCTCTTAACCTCTCAAAACCCTCGCTGGTGAACCGTTTCAAAGCATTTACAACTAACATTTCAGAACGCATGAAAATTACACGGGTAAATGTTTACCAATATAGACTTGTTAGACATTGTTGGAAAGCTTAGATTCTCCAAAATTCAACCACCAAGTTCATTTATGGACACAGTGAGAACTAACGCACAATTAAAGCTACAGTGTGTAACTTTTAGCGACATCTAACGTCCAGACTGCAGACTGCAGCAACATGCACCGCGTCTCCCCCCCAACAGTACGGCGAGCGTTACGGGACAAAATGTCTTCCACGACGTCCGCATCACCTACCTTCTCAAGTGATGAGGTTTGTTTACATACATGCCATCTATTGTTCAGTACCGTCTCAGTTCATCTCTCTCAACTTGCCGTAGTCCCTTTGTGACATTTTGGCGATCTCGCAATCGCTAGTTTGTTGGCTCTGCGCTGCCGTAGCGCAAAGATGTCTGCCTCCATGGCTGCGAGACCCGCTCCTATGTAATTATAAATAACAAATTCTAAGGCAACGCAAATATTAAGGTTAAGAGGCTGAGCTCGTAGATGATGATAAATAACATAGTTATGTATAATATATTACATTTCTGACTGTATATCCCTGTAATTATTACACACTGTAGCTTTAACACAGATATAGCAGCATGTCAAAATGTAAACATGACAAAGCAGCCACAACAACATACCTTGGAAGGCATCCAGAAGCCGTTTTAATTGTTTGTTGTCAATTGTTTATACTCCATTCGTCCATAAGGCTCCACAGATTAAAAGTAATCCAGCATATTCATAATAAAAACATTCCATGATGAGAAAATTGCCAAATAACCTCTGGTTTTTGTGCAACATTTTAACATGTCTGAAAGATCAGGAAAACTATTAGAAATTCCTGAGGCTGTTTTTAAATTGTGTGAAAAAAAAGTTTTTTAAATCCAAGAAAGTCATGCTGGAATTTAAGGTTATGTTTGATGATGTTAGATTCCAAAATCACTCGAAAAACAATCTAGAAATGAGTAAACATTTCTTAAAACTAGCTTATACAGTAGTAGCCATTCAAAATTTTCCCACTTTCCTTGATGGGCCCTTGGCTGATCCTTGGCTGGTCCCCTACAATTCCTTTTTAAACATCAACCTTTGTGCTAAAATATTCTTTTTGTCATGATTTGTTGACATTAGGATATAAAGAAAGGCATCCTCTCCTGGTCAGACCCTGTAATTCAGTGAAAGGGTGGAGTCAGAGTAAAAAGTTATGCATGTCCAGGAGAAGGCCAGTGGCTGGAAGTTGGAGGGGATTTTGCTGGAAGCTGCAGGGAAGTGGGCTGCCATTCCGCTGCTGTTTGACTGGGAAGGGCCATTTTGAATGAATGTTACTTTTTACCCTTCATTTGAATAGAAAAAGAAGATGATATGACGATGGAATGAGTCATTTTACCTTTAAAAAAAGATAATTATACATCATTCAATTGAATGAGAAAAAATAGGGACACGAAAGTGTGCATGAAAAATAGCAAAAATAGACAAGATATACAGTATCTTCTAGAAGTAACCTCCCAACCTGTATGAGACGAGAGGAACAGAAAACAGAGAACGTGACAACAGCAAAAAGAACACAACAGACAAACAAAGGAAACATTAAAAAAATAAAAAAATAAAAAAAAAATCAAGAGCAGTGGGTATCCCTTAGATATCAATCGAACGCAAAACCTATGGTGATTATACAACATCATTCAGGGCGGTGCAAACCAGAGAAGGGAAAGATGAGAGCACCCATAGCATGACCCCAGAGGGGCCAAACTGGGTTGTACCTCCCCCTAATGGGGACCCCACAGGCATGGCTGCAACCAGGAATGAGACAGCACCCAATGAAGTACCCAGCCCCGAACCTAGAGAATCATCAGCATCCCAGCAGACACGGGCACCTCTCCTCGGCGGGGAGCATAAGAAGGGGAAGGAGGCAGGACCTGTTCATACCTGGGCACTAAGATGATCCAGTAGATGGGAGGAGAGGCAAACAATCAACCTGGAAAATAGACAAAGACAAAAAATCCCATTCATCCAGTTACATTCACACAATCCCACCCATACTCCCATATGTACATATACAAGCACTCAACGAAGAAGCACACAGGGACAGACACTGCATATTCTTACACTCCACATATGTACTCTTCTCCCAAGTCTAGGGGCCAATCCCCTTAAGGGCAACAGGCCCACAGACCCAGGAGGAGATCCCCGACCCCCCAGTGTGGGAAGGTGACAGGCAGGTTGAGCTGGGGCTGTGATCGGGGGGCTGAGATCGGACCCCACTAAAGGGAGGAGAGCAGCAGTGTAGCCCAGGTCTAGCCCCAGACCCACCCCCATGAGGGACACCGTTCCAGGCTGTGACAGGCTTAAATGTTAAGTGATTCACTTACCGGTACCTGCCCAGTTTAATAAAATAAAAATGAAAGAAAAAAAAAAAAAAAGTTTTGCAGTGATTAATTTTTTTGCAGTGTTTAGATATTAATTTCAGTTGCATCATTATACTTTGTTTTCCAACCAAAAATTTGGAAGATTTACACTTCTATATACCCTGACAATACATGAACAGCCAATAATTAGTCTTTTAATATTATATTCCCAGAGTTCTCTTGTCCTGCTTCACATGTGCAATATCACCTCCCCCTTCTTCTTCCCACAACTTTCTCGCCAATTAATCGTGCTTTAACATCTCCACTGTGCTGACTGTGACCTCTTCAGCTCCTGATTGGCCAGATGATCTTCAACCCAGCATTATAACTATCATCTCCGTGCTGACTCCATCAGCATATTTAATTGAGGCTACTCCCAGAGTGCACCTGTGTTAAACCCCAGCATCTCAAAGACCCAAGCTAATTGTCGTCTGGCGTTCATCTCGTTATTACCCCTTATTATGCAGATGGACCTTTGGCCCTGTGAGTGAATACATGTTCGTGAGAAGTGGGCTTCAGGTGCAAACACAGGGATTTATCAGCACCTCTTTGCAGTATATGGTTAATTATGAACTAAAGTGGACTTACTGTAATACACCATCATTAACACAAGAGGGCATGAGTTGGATTAACAGAGAAATCATTTAAGTTTTTTGTTAAAATCACATAAAAATACATCTGAAATCTTCTTAGAGTAAGGGACAAAGTCTACATAACTGAAGATTTTTGTCCATCCTAACAGCATCCAAATTTTCCCTCTGATATTCCTCTTAAAAATATATTGAAATTCTCTCCACCTTGCTGTGATAAGACACCATGCCCAGTTTTAGCAACCCAGAAACTCTTTCAGACCCATTAAAGATGTAGTTTTATAAATGTTCAAATCTATCTTCTCCTGGAGGTAATTCAGAAGTGTAAGTGTCTATTAAAGACTGATTAAAGAATTATTACCTTAGGAATTCTCAGCCTCCCCTAGCTATGGTCTAGCAGGCATATGAATTCACGATTTTCTTTCTTTTTGTACCAGAGACAATAAATTCATAATGTGTGGCAATTGCCCTAAAGGCTCTTCAGCCACCTCAACTTAATGAGCTGAAGATGGGAGCGGGTTGACTGAACGACGGGGCTGACTGCTCTTGAGGGGGTCTTTCAGATTGAGGGGTTGTCACATTTGGTTGCAGGGAGGCCAATCAGTGACAAAGGTGACAAAGGGAAAGCATAATAGCATGTGTTTGTGTCAGACACAAAATTGCTTGTATGATTGAATGGGAAAAATAACCCCAGCAGATACTCTATCTGCAGCCATAAAAGCAATGTGCTGAGAGGTGTGATTGAGTTCAAAGTGCATTGGTATGTGGGCGGTGAAAATATATTGCTTTTTTTTTTTTTTTCAGTCTGTATCAGTCCACAATGCTTGTCTGTATGGTTCACATATCTGCCATTCCTCCTTTATTTATGTCAAATAAAAATGACACCATGGAGAAATTCTCCTTTTTTTGATATCTTTGAACAGGTAAAAAAGTGGAAAGAGTCAAATATTTGACAGTTTTCAACAGGTCTCTGGTAAAAAACTTGAACTGTTAAAGCTGCTTTCTCAGTCTCCACAAACATTGCTACGTTCAATAATTACGTGGAACGATGGGTTTAATATCCTGGTTTATATTAAAATGGTAGAGATGATGTTCAAAGATGCATTTATTACAGATCTGGGGTGAAGAAGAATAAAACTGCAGCTATAAATGAATGAAACTTCATTGAAAAGCATTTTTGTCTTATTGGTATCAACTGAAAAGTTAGTTCATGCTCATTTTTTTGCTTACCTAATTCAATAAAATGACCCCTTGACCTAAATGAATGTCCTTTGATGTACTGATCAGTTCAATGTAAATTAGAAATTGTAAAATGACGACATGGGAATGGAATGCATTACGAGCACCCATTCCAGCTAACCCAGTCTAACTATGGTGACAGGCTTTTAATGGAAATTGGTATGAGATACTTTTAGTCATCACCTTCTCACCTGAAAAGTATTTTTACTCTTAAAACTTTATAATGCACTGATTAAAAAAAGCTGTTAATTCTGATTATCTGTGAATCTTAGTGATTCTAAAGTAATTGTGATAAGCCCATTGTCTCTTCCAGTGGGTATAACATGTTCACTAATGTTCAGTCCCACTACTATTCACCTAATTAAGCAAACACTGAAATAGTGAAAATAGTTACTTGTTATAAAGTCAATATATCATGAATAAGAAAAGCTTCCTTGAAATGGAAGTGATATCAATCAGTGACCAAGCTTGTGTTATGTTTATCTATGTTGGTAACAGTGTGCATCATCCAATTTTTCTAATGTGTATTCAGGACACCAAATTATACGACAGTGATCTTCTTTTAGTCTGATAAAATGAAATAAAAGATATATATTGAAAAGAAAACATATCGCTTTCAAATAGTTTTATTCCACCATCTCAGGTTGTCCTGTGGTTGTATCTTCTTCAGCTTCCAGTGTTTATGAGGTTTCATTTTTTAATTTATTTAAAAAAAATACCTTGAAACAGAAGCTTATTTGCAACTTTTTTTTTTACAGGAAACTGATCATCAAAAGATTTGTTGAACCTCATTCAACAACAAGTTTTCTTGACTGATTCTAACAATGAAAATGCAACTATAGTTAGGTATTTTCTCTTATTTTAAGATTATTTATCTGCTTTTATCTTTTGTGTACGTGTCTCTGTCTGAATGCTTCTCCATGATTACGTGTGGTGGTTTGGCATGCATGACCAGGTCTCCACTATGGAAAAGAAAGCATCCGGAGCAGTGGAGGCGGCGACCTACACAACTTCATCTCGTCTGGCTTTGTGACGCTTGGTCGAGGCCATCAGAAAGGTAAAGCAACACCGTTTTTTTTTTTTTTTTCTCTTTTTACTCCTTCTTTTCTTCCACGCCGGTGATCTCCACTCATCTACCAGCACTGCGCTGTACTGTATACCCACTGAATGTTAATTTCCCTCTAATGTTTCACTTGCAACACCGGTGATCAACAACAAGACACTTGATGAAGGTGAAATGTTTTCAGATTCAATTTCCCTCCCCAAGGAATTCTCATGGACTTCTGCCTCTGCGTTTTTGCAATTAAGCACAAGCTAAAGCACACCAACCTCCACTGATGGGTGACGCAGGGGGTGGAGAAGGTGACTTTAAACTCATACACACAATCATGACCACATGCTATTAGTTGGGGGTGGTGCAGGGGGCAACGTTTTCCCAAGGGGGGGAACACTAATTAGTATGCAGCTAAAATCTTGTGATTTATTCTGTTTATTTATTTATTCACTAAACCAGATGCAGTGCATGGGTGCATGCAAACTCTTCCATCTGATACTTCTTTTGAATATTTAATTGAATGCTTGTACTGCTGTGTTGTAAATGAGTGCTCTAGTAGCAAGTCTACATGATTTAAATATAATTTAGTTTCACTGCTGTGTATATTATTACACCTGCGCTCCTCCTTATCACCATTAGAACCTGCTGATTTCCTGTTCATCATCCTTATCCCAGCAGCTTTAACCCGCTCTGATTTATGGGTTGCTTTAGCAACCATAAATGGAGGTCCAACCAGCTGAACAGAATCCACTTCCGCCAAGCGTTGCAGCTTTGTTTTCAAGGGTGTCACACTGCAGGGGCTAAGATGTTTCTCCACTACGCTAACTCTTAATGAGCAAACATTGCATTTATGTTGACTTGAAATGAGCTTTTTCTTTTTGCTCTTTGCTTCGATTGTTTTCATCCCCAAAGGTGGTGGGTTCCACTATGGTATTCATGTTGAGCTTGAATTAAAAAAGAAATCACAGCGATGTTTAGTCGCTGTGCACCACGACTCCCTTCTCTCACCCTCCCCCCACCAGCCGCTGCTTCTCTGCAATAGATGAGCAATGCGGGAAAAAGTTATTAGGTTTCATGAATCTTGCAAATTTACAGTTCTAATTTGTTTAAATAGATTTTCCCTCTTGTGCAAACATGACAATAGCATGCCTCCCACACGGCTGGCAGTACACTCCCTGTAGCCGTATGGGGTGTGCTTTAGCTTTCAGCATCTGTGCTGCTAAATCTGTGGTAAGTCTGTGTTTTTCTTGCAGCCTCTTGCTTTTGATTACTCTGGTGCAAAAACAAATGACAGATTGGGATACTGGGTTGGTTTCCTGATCCCACCCGATAAAAAAAAGAGAAACAAGAAAGAAAAATTGGTAAAATACATGAACTCTTTAAACAGTATTTTCTTTTGGCAGCATCATTGGTTGCACAGTGCCTGAAGGCAGGTGTTACTGCATACTACATTTTAAAATTATTGGAAACTCTGTTTTGAATTTCCGTCCGGATATTGTTGCATCTTGAAATTACCGTATCTACAGCATTTCAGCACTGTACAATCACTTCGGGGCAATAGAATGAAACAAACAGTTCTGTGAATGCCTCCCCCGCTTATCCAAGCTTCTTTCTAATCTAATGCAGATTGGTTTCAGCTATATCCACAAATATTTCTCCTTGCTATCCGCGTGCTCTGTAGTCAAGTTAACCGACTTGCACTTACAGCAATGAAATGAGTGTTGACCAAGTTCAGTTTAAGTTTATAATAAAGGATATTTAATATGAAATACACAGCAATGTTGGTACCAATAAATGAAGAAGCTAAAAAGATTCGAACACCATATAAATTGGTAGGAAAAAACATTTTAAAAGGATTTTATAGCATCTTCCGTTTGGGGAATCTTGTCACATGTTTTGTATTGATGCACTTTTTTAGCCTCCATACAAATCCTGGTGGCTCTTTGCCTCTTTTTTGCTGTTTGATCTCTGCTTCTTTCACTTAAATTAAAATGGGATAAAAGAGCGGAGATGGTCTAGCTGCTTTAATATCATCCTCTAAAATGAACAAAGATTTCTAGTTTATGTTTAGAATTATTTTCACCCATAAAATCCACCATCCTCTCATCCCCAGATTTTATAAAGAATATTAAGTGCTGTTTCTTTAAGACTCTCCTACCTGTAGTCTAAGCTGAAAGACAGCGCTAGATCATAATGTTCCCACCCAGTAGTCTAGCTGTTAAACAGAAAGAAGGATACATAGCCTAACTAATATAATCTATTAACCTAAAGTGGTATGCATGGTATGGTTTGTACATGTCAGATGTATGCCGGACCTTGACCTTGACCAAGGCACTGTACAGTAGAACTGCAGTCAGTCCTTGGACTGGTATGGCTAACACTGCCCCTGCATAGTTAGGGAAAATGCAGAGGACGATTTTCCCACTGGGATCAGCTTGATAATCATGGTAGGACACTTCTTTGGTATTATTTATTTTGCTCAGGCTACTCATAAACCCAAAGCCCACCAAATGTTGAAAGGGCAATATTATTGCCATTACTGTTAATATATAGTAGAAATTTTACAATTCAGTAATAAAATGTCACAGAGGACGGTCATTTAAGAAGGAGGATAATTTTTAAGATTTTCTTAAGAAGAGGGATGCCTTCCCCCCTCATCCCCTTTCAACTCGAGTACTGTTCCCACCACCCTATCTCCCTATTAATAATGTGTTTTGTGGAGAATGTGTTGCATAATTGCTTCTCCAAAAATATTGTTTGCGACAACAAAATTAGAGCTATACTCTAGCAGGTTTGCTCCGTATCAGTTTCATGACAAATTTGTATCTGATAATTTCAGTTCTATACCAATAGTCTGTTGCCCTTCAACAACTTTTCCGACTATTCCTTTGACTTCTCTGTAAGAAATATGAGGAAGACTTAACTTTTACTAGCTTATTGTGAATTAATTTTGTAACTCTGGATTAGGGCTTTACTAGTCTCTACCAGAATGGGAAGTTTGTAGAAAAATCCTCAATAAATGGCATTACAGTAGAATGGTTGACATCAATGAGTATGCTTCAGTTACTTTCCTCTCCTTTATATTTGTTAACTGCATATCAGATATTAGATGCCATTGAAGAAGGGCAGGGATTTTTTTTTAAGTACCACTAGATTTTTTGGGGTTTGTGTTTCTTAAAGTTTTTATTTTTATTTTTTTTTATCTTATCCACATTTTTAAGCATAAACCCAAACCAATTTCTGGATTTATTTGTTTTGATTTCTCTGTATTCAAGGATGATTGTATGTGTTGCAACCATGTGGTTTAAATTTTAAATTAAAGTCTATTAACTGTACCTCTGGCTGTACATGATTGCCCTTTGAGGTAAAGACGTGGGCTGATGTGAACTCAGATGAGTCACGTTAAGGTTAACAGCGTGTAAACACTCTGTCTGCATTAAAAACAATACAGAGTTTCATGTTTTTTTGATGAGGTTTGCTCAGCTTAGTTTGCTCTGGCTAAAAAACAAAACTCTAAAAAAAAAAAAAACAGCATACACAGAAGAGTCAATGGGAAAAATACATCCAGAGACAGATGTTGTGTCCATTACTAGGTTTCTATGATTTCTTTTTTTATATTTTTATTTATTTTATTATCTTTTTTAGCACGAAGGCTTTCTGTCACGTTGACTGAACAAGGTTTAGAAGTCAAGATATGTTCCTCTGGCTCGCCGTCTGTTCTCGTGCCTAATTATACACGCAGTAGGTGTGTTTGATTGTTAATTATGGAAAGTTTGTCTGTATGTTGCAGAGCGGTTCCTTTTGGGCTGTAAAGAGGGTTAGGAGAGTTCAGTGGATGTTGGTTAGAGACAGAGCAGCTGGATGCTTCACATCTGTGCGGCAGAGCACATCATGGCTAGATGCTGAAGATCAGCTGTAGGCTCTGAGCAGACCAAGAATAATTGGTTTTACACATTTTCCCAAATAATGGTTTTTATTCACCTTAGCTGGTTTTGGTTCCAGGTTTTTATTACAGACAGGATTTAATCTTTCACTCTAACCAATTTACGGAAACATAATTTTCTGACACAAGATATTCAATTTTGTGACTTCCTGTTTTTGATTTCCTGTTATAATGTTTCCCATTTGTAGTACTTTCTTTGTTGCCTCTGGATCATTTTACATAAACAACCTACTAGTATGAATGATTTGCTGATTGTTTTTTTAATAATATATATCATGTGTGCAGAAATTAGCAATTCTGTTGCGCTGCCGTCTTATGTAGAAGCAATAATGTTGAAAAAATTAGAGACACACAATAATGTGTGCAATAGGCCTGAATGAAAGTATCAAAACTGGGATTGTATTGAACATTTTGAAAGCTGATGATTTAAAAAAGATATGAGCTACAGTTATGGTTTGGAATTAGTCTTTTAAATATGTTTGCTATTATTGACTTGTTTTGTTGTTGGAATTCAATGAATATGCTCCATAAAAGTTTTTTTTTCCCAATGCTTAAGTTAAGCTTTTATTTATTTTAGAATGATTGAATTAACTCTGGTTTAGCTCTTTATAATCCAAGTTCTTCCTAAAAGGATAGAAGCCCTGCTATTATTAGGATATTCAACATTCATAAATCATTTCATACCCAATGTGCTCTACCAGTTTTTCTTTAATTTTATCTTATTTTATTGATATTTTGTGAGATAAATAAAATCCCCTTAAACCTTTATAGGGCAAGTTAGCTTTTTTGGATCACTTGCATACCCCTTGCAATAAATTAAATTCATAAATTACAATTAAGTCTTACAAATGGAGACCCCCCCCAGTGAGGTCTAAAAGCACAAGATCTATATCCAGCTATTAAGCAAAGATGCTGCTATATGGCTGCGCATGTTATTTTAGCATTCATTTGACCAATTAGATTTGCCCTTAAATTATATTATTACCTACTGTGAATTAAATTGGAAAAAAAAAAAAGTTAACAAGTCAAGAATAAAGTAAAAAGTTAAAAAGTAAAGTTAAAAACTTAATAAGCCTAGTTAACAATTATACTTAGGTTTATAAACTAAAAAATTTAAGTGCCAGTATCAGCATTAATTCCTCTAAGGTAATGTTGTACCAAAAAAAAACGTGTTTATTTTACTCTCAGAGTGTTTTTCGTAAATTTTTATAGAAGCACTTTTCTTATTTTTTTATATATTAAGTCTAGTTTTTCTTGTTATTACATTGAAATTTTGATTTTCAAAGTATTTCAGTGAGTGCCATATGAAGGGATAAATAAAATGTTCAGAACTTACCCAGGAAGAAAATAGACTCCTCCTTTTTTAGTATATTAGGATTATAAATCAAGCTTTTCTTTGAAGGTATTAACGTTTTTTTGCTTATAGAACTTTGGAGAGCAAAATAGTATCCTGAAGACTAAGTAACACAGCAGACAGATAAGTGGGGGAAGTTGTAGAGAAGTTTAAAGGTGGTTGAGATTATTTAACAATATCTGATGGAACACTGTTCAATCCATCATCCAAGAGCAGGAAGAGTACGGAATGAAAAACCTATCAAGAGGCAGTGTAGCTGTCCAGCTAAACTGACAGGCCGGGTGAGGAGAGCATTAATCATAGAGGCTTTCCAGTTCTCCATGGTAACTTTAAATACACAGCAGAGGCCAACTGCTATGGTGGTGGACAGCAAATATAAAGATGTTTTGACTAGCTAAGACCGCGTTCTACTCTTTTTTGTGGGGCTAAAGTTTTTATCAACACATCATGCTTAATTAAGAGTCAGTTCTCATGAAGTTAAAGCATATGATTGTGTCAAAATATCACTGACTTATCTCTGCTTCTTAAATCTGTTGTCATTTGATTCTATTTATGTTGCAAATCAGAATGGATAAAATGACATCGATACTAGCCATGTTCCAATTACAGGCTAATAAACCAGCAGTCGGTACACAGGACAAATTTTTATAAGCAAGCAATAAAAAAATAGATTTTTCTGCAATTTATTCATTTAAACATTCATGTGCAACTAATTGAATGCCACAAAACATCAACAGTTTATTACTGCAGCTTTCAACAGGTGTTATGAAAGTATTAATCATTATGTAAGAAGAAACTCAGGTTTTCTAATTAAAATCCAGACTTCACATGTTTTAGGGTTTGTTTTTGTCTGATTTGGAACATCCGTTAATTAGTTCATATTGAATGAAATAAGTGACAAGAGATGTCTTTTCTATCTGTTTCTCAATAACTTACTGAAGGCTTTCAGAATCGCGAGGGGTGCTGGTGTCTATCTCCAGCTGTCTACAGGCGAGAGTCGGGGTACATCCTGGACAGGTCGCCAGTCTACCGCAGGGCATCATAGAGACAAACAGGACAAGCAACCATTTACACTCACACCTAAAGAGAATTTAGAGAAGCCAATTAACCTAACAGTCATGCTTTTGGACTGTGGGAGGAAGCCAGAATATCCGGAGAGAACCCATGCATGCCCAGGGATAACATGCAAACTCCATGCAGAAAGACCGGGTACCCACAACATTCTTGCTGCAGGGTGCACTGTGCAGAGTGGCAGCACTTTTGTATAATTAAAAATACTGTAAACAATCAGGTTCAATAGCCTAGGATAACACTGAAAGGTATTTTTTTTTCAGTAACTCATTTTAAGCATTTTTTCCGTTAATTATGATTATTTTCAAAAGGCTATCTTTTTATATCTGTGGGCTTAATGAGAATCACACTTCAAACACGCTTTGAGGTAAATTTCAGAAAGTACTTTAAACCTGAAAAAAAACATCAGTAAATCAAGTTTTTTGACAGTCATGTAGGATAAGGACCAAAACGCACACCTCAGGTGATCCAATCAGAGACAGGACGGACAAAGCCCAGTACACACATGCAGTCCACCCTCAGGGCAATTGGTGGTTGTTGTTTTTTTATTTTTTTTATTTATGGTTTTCAACTTTGAAACAAAAACTTAAGTAAAGAAAAAAAAAGGGGCCAATGTACTTGAACCCTTTAGGGAAATTAGTTTTGAGAGCATATTTATTGTATTTCATTCTGCTGTCTGTGAATCATTTATTTTCACTAAAGGAACCAAGGCTTTAACAGTCTCTGCACAAGGACTTATTTCTGAACAACTACATGGTTTAATTTTATAAAAACCGAAAGTGGGTTATGCAGTGAATATGCCACTTAGACATGTTACATTTAAGTGTTGATTGTTATTTAAATGCTTGTCTAGATGTATCTTTTGCAGTTGATTAGCATTTCTTAATCTGTGATTCTATAAGGAATCATAATTAGCAGTGCATCTATTTTATGAACAATTACATTAATGGAGCAGCAGTACTGCCCGAGAATGGAAGAATGTACACTGGTCTGCTAAACTACTCCATTCAATTAATTTCAGGTCATTTATAGAGCAGCTATTGATAACAAATGTTACAGTAAAACACTTTTCACACGGGTCCTTTTCATATCCAGTTCTATTGAGAAGATACAGACTGACTTTCTTTGCATCGTGTCATTGACCTCCGTCTTTTTATTGGGATTTTATGTCATAGAGATAACAAACTGGAGAACTATGATAAAAGGGAATGAATAGGACCCATGTTATTAGACATTTGTTTACAATTAAACATTTGGCCTTTATTCATTCTGCCGCTCTTTTTGGTAAGCCAACCTTATCTAAGATTAAAGCTACATGGCTTTGTCACATATCCTAAAAGACTAATATTGGTGCCTTTTTTTAATTCTTATTTTGTTGATCAAACATCAACTGTATTTTGTAACATCACGTGTATAACTTACACAGTTGAACCCATATATATTATATATAAAAACTTGGTGTCCCAACTTGTTCAGTTAAAGCTTTGTGTCAGTCAACCACATAAAATCCGAAAAAGCTATTGAGCTTTTCTCTACACTCAAAAATAATGTGATTTGTGGATGTAACAAAGAAAAAAACAAAGTTTAAGGACTTGGAAAAGTTTGTTTTTTCTAGACTGTGTTGTTTAAAGTTTAGAATTAGCCTGGTGTCCTTATTTAACTTGTATAAACTGCCTGTGGATGAAGACTCATCTTGATTCAGACAAGCAGTACCGCAAATTTCTCTCTCTCAGTACAATTTCATTTAGTCAAGATTTATACTGCAAAGGTAACCACTAAGTTTAAAGTTTAATTTCTTTACACAAACTGTGTTTTCCCAGGGTGACAGACTTTTACTAGCGTAAACTTTATTTAGCATGCACAGCTGCTAACCTTGCTCCTGTCCCCACGGCCATCTGTCCAGATCGATGCACCGCCTAACACATTCCTTTGTTTCGGCGTATTCTCTTGTCCTCTTGTCCAAAATTAGGAGGCAGCGAGGTGGAGGCTTCTGTCAAACTGAGCCAAACTAATGAGCTTGCTCACTGATCTGTTGTGTGTTTGTGTGTCTGCGTGTGTGCTGCTGTCAGATGGGACCACACTGCTACACCGCCTTGGGTGTGAAAACTGCAGAACTCAGTCTGAAGCGTCAGAGATGCCAAAAATTGTATAAAAGTTCTGTGGAAACATAATCTCAGAAGATAGATAAGAGAGAGCTGGAGCAACTTTGCTTCCTCTTGTGTGCTGGAAGTGGTGATGCAACTCTAAAAAACATCATCGCTTCCAGCAAATACAGCCCGACTGAAGGGTGATCGCGGGTTTGTATTAATTGTTTTTGTCACGGGAGAGCTGCAGTGTACTTTTCTATTCACTTCCTGTCGCTGGGCACGAACTGCATCCTGCAAATCACTTCTACACTGCCGCATATATTTCATCTTGCTTAAAGAGTATAGCTCAGCAGTCAAGATTTCAGACCAAGAAACAGGCATCTGTGGGGCAGCTGGATTACAAGCGAAACAGCTTGATTAACCTGGATTTTCAGCATTAGACAGATGATTGACGGCCAATATGTAAATTTGATTGCATAAAGAAATGCAGCTTGCAAGCTGTTACTGCTTGAATGCGTCTGTTTTAATTATTTTCCCATATTTCACTCTTGTTGGTATAAAACGCAGCCAAGCCACAACAACTGGAGGAAGTGATTACTCCAGACAAAAGCTCCATTCTTGACTTAGCATGTGCAATACTTTATTACCTTGCTAAGCTCAACTTTTAATTCTGCCCTGTGGAGGAAGTCAAATTGGTTTTCATGGCAGGGAATTAATTCTATGAATATAATGTGCCTGGTTTGGTGGAATGTGAGATGCAGGAGAACTATTAGCGCAGGATGTTATCACAGAATTTCTATTAACAATATAATTTCAGAGAATTAGGGAGTGCAGGAGGCATTATTTGTTGTTCTAATGAAGCAAATTATTCTGCAAAAAAACACGTTACCAAGAGAAGAAGGTTCAGTCTAGATATTTACATACACTTTTTTAAAGAAACTTTTTATTTCTCCTTAACGATATAGAGGCATTACAAAGTTTCCCAATTATACTGCCACCTGTGGCCAAACGTAGAACCGCAGCAGTCTTTTAGCTGGGGCTCGTGCTTGACAAGGTGTGGAGTTGCAATTGGTGTCATAGCTGAGTTGCTAGGTTGGATTCATTTAACATAGACTCGCTTGACATCACATCCGTAGAATAGCACGGGAACTTCTGATCTGAAATAAATTTAGGCTGAAGGCTTCCAGATGCATCGCCGCTGAACTTCTGAGGTGTCAGTCTGCTCATCAAACAATGTTTTGGTCGTAAAGGGTCAAATCAAAAGGCTATGGTGAAGTTTTCTTTTGGTAAAATTGTGGGAAACCAGATATGGAAATATAGGGATATTTATTGCTCCCATACATCTTATCATTTGATAGAGACACCTTCTATGTACATGTATATAGATTATTTCAGATGATTTTGGTTTTGTTCCGTAAGCTTCATACAATAGTTTGCTGGAATTTTTGCCCATTCCTTCTAACAAATTTTCTGTAACTGAGTCAGATTAGTAGTCCATTTGGCCTCTCCAAAACACTTTCGTTTCTATCTTTAAGACATGATGTTGCATGTTTAGGATTGCTGTCCATTTGGGAGACCCATCTAGCACCTAAATGACATGGGGCCCATCCATGTTCTTGGGAAATGCTCCACTTTCCCTCCCAATTGTAACATTGTTTATTAATGGACAAACTTCTACACAGGTGTCAATCAAATCAAATATATGATGTCTCGAAATTTTAAGGTCATTTGCACCTAAGGTGCACTGTCAAACAAATTATTTTCTTTTTATTCACTCTTGATAGTGATGGTTTCTTCCTCTCTGAGTTACTTGATGCTCGCACCTGAACAAGCCTTGTTTCCCTGTGGAAACTGATAGTCACCTACCAGCTTAAGGCACAAGTTATTATGTTCTGGCATTTATTCACACATTTTGCCCCAAAACACGTTCATCCCTGGCACACAGAACCCTACACCTTCCCGAACAGTTGGCCATTTTTTCCCTGTGGTGTTTTCATTTGCATATTATTGTTTGAACAGATGAACGAGGCGCCTTCAGGCATATAGAAATTGTACACAATAATGAAAAACACTTGAGGAGGTCTGCAGTTTACTTCCTGATATTTTGAGTAATTTGTCTTGATGTTTCATAGATTTCACAGGGAACCAGGGTATTTAAGACCATGTGTGCTTTTTGCACACATGATAAATACAAGAATGTTGTATTAATTTTAAATAATCGAATAGCTGCTGTGTGGTAATACTCCTCTTTTGACAACAACTAGCTGTATATTCGGTAGATGTGGATCTGTTGTTTAAATGTTGATTCCATTCATAAAAGACTTCAAGCTAGGTTTGCATTTGCGGGTTTTCTGGGCAGGAATCCTAATATTCTTTCTAAAAATTATCCCCACGTTATAATCAAGTTTAAAATAAAGACATTTTGTTCTCTACTGAAAGTTAGTTAGTATGTTGTTTTTTGTGTGATGTTTGTAGGTTCAACCAAGAATAGTTTTTCTCTGTTTTTTTCATTTAATCCAAGTCCCTCCAACATGAAGATGCATTTTTTTGTTGAATTAGACTGAGCTTGAACTTAAACTTGAGGGTTATGTTTGGGTGCAAATGCATCTGACCAATCTGAAGTTGTTTGTTAGTGATTTGTATTTAGATTTGGTTTTGTAACAGGAGCATTTTAATTAAAAATTCCTTCAGAATGTAACAGTTCTTATACTAAGAATGAAGCAGCTAAGCAATCTAAAATGCCATCAATGATTGATGGTTATTAAAAGAACAAATTAAGCAGAGTGGTGTTCATGCTGTTGTTATGAATAGTGTAGCAAACATTCACTAGTTTCTCCATGGTAAATAGTTCATGGTCGGTTTTTGAAATATTTAAAAATGCTTGTTTTGATAAATGTTTTCCATTTTTATTTTTACAATATCAGAGCGAAGGGGTACCATAAAACAACATAAGCAGTGTACATGCATTCTTTTAAAAGGACAAAAAAACTTAATTGCAGACTCATATAACCACCTGATCTAATTTAGAAACATGTTATGCTTCTTGATCCTATTCCTAATGATTACTGATGTTTACTTTTATTTGAACTTTTTTTTAACTTCCTGTACCAGCTAGCTTATGCTCGTGAAGCAGTACTAGCTCGTACTTTAACATCCTGTGAAGATTCTGTCACAGGTATACGCTGTTCTTCTTTCTCTGTTCTATTACAACATAACTTTCAAGAATGTTGCTAACATTTCTAATACAAAACATCTTCATCCAGTATAAATGATTCTTTTTGAGTGGCAGATACTGATTTTATTAGAACCTAAGTTGTAGTAAATTTCAATATTTCTCAATGGTACCTCTATGGATTTTTTCGCCTTATGATGCCTAAGACGTTTTTATTATTTAGCCCTAAAACTTTATTAGCATCAGCGCTCCTGAAAGCAGCAGGCAGATGTTTCAATACACAAATATAAAGTCCTGAAGTCACACTGACACAACAGACAAAGCTACCTATAGGGCAGCTGTGGTGAGTTGGTTTGATATAAGCTATCATCAGCTGTTCTGATTAACCTGATGGGTCGTAGTATTAAATCAACAATTATCACGCTGCTCCAACTTTCGCTGGGCCAAGTCCTTACCCTTTGATTAATAACTACTATAATTGTTCGTGTTCTTTTTTTTTTTTTTTAGCAACTGTGCAGATTTAACAGGAAAAATAAGGAGCTTCATCTTAACATCTGCTCTAAGTCTTTTTATGAATCTTATCTGCTTCCACAATGCACATCTGCATATATAACTAAATAAAGCCACTAAATATGTTATGTTATACTTGTGGGTTGTATTTTTCTCATATGTTTGTAATTAAGCCCTGCAAAGGCAAATATATCTGCCACCTTTATCCTCGGACCAGTCTGGACTCTGTGTTCAACGCTTTTTATCGTCAACATCACAAACATTTAAACTCTAATATAGATGTAGATATGTGTTCTTGCAGTTTATTCATATAGTTCACAACACATGTCATCTCAAGGAACTTTACAGAGACAATTCAACAAGATCATACAGTCAGATTGGTTCAAAGTTTTCCATCTAAGGTAAACCAGCTTATTGCATCGACTCATTGACAGCAATCCCTCACACCAAGCATGTTTGTAGTGAAAGTAGAGAGAAAAATACCTTTTAACAGGAGGAAACCTCCAGCAGAACCAGGCTAAGTGTGAGCCGCCATCTGCTGAGGCCGACTGGGGTTAAAGGAGACAGAAGCAGACATAGAAAAAGAAGCAGAGGTACAAAAGGTAGCTGGATTTTACAGGAAGCCAATGAGGAGAAGCTAAGATAGGAGAAATATATTCTGGCTTTTTAATTTTCATCAGAACTCTGGCTGCAGCATTTTGGATCAGCTGAAGGCTTTTAACCACAGTTTGTGGACTTCCTGATAACAAAGAACTACAATAGTCCAGCCTTGAAGTAACAAATGCATGGACTAGTTTGTCATCTTAACCCTAGATCAGGATATTTCTAATTTTTGCAATTTTACGCAGATGAAAGTAGTACATTCTAGAAACCTCTTTGATATGGGATTTAAATGTATAAAATAAAATAATACTCTTATTTTTTTACTTAATTATTGAAGAACTATTTTATTCCACACAGATGAATTGACCAACTAATCATCTTATTTTTCAAAAACTCTTGTCCAAGGATTATAACTTACATATTCAACATTCAGGAGCAATTTTTAATCCAAGGAAACATTGCAGTGACCGACTTTGCAGAATTCATACCTCCTAGATGAGAATATAGTAACAGTGGACAGTCCGTTTCATTGTGTTGCTGACCTTGCAACAATTCCTCATACTGAGCATGCATGTAATGTGACAGTGGAAAGGAAAACTCTTTTTTAACAGAAAGAAAACCGGCCGAACTCGGCTTAGTGTGATTGACCTTTTGCCATTTCCTAACCCTGACATTGCACAAGCAACTGGGGGTCTGTGAACAGTAAATATATTTCTTGGCATTTCGGTGAATATCTGCTTCCATATTTATTTGTTGCAAAATAAGTTAGCTCTTTAATAACGCTGTACTTTTTTTTCTTTTTTTTTTTGTCCAGAGGTTATTCATTGACTGTATTTGCTTGCCTACGTTAGAAAGCCTTGAATGAGCAGCTAAAAGCATAATCCTTCTATAAGTTGCAATGCAGTTCCTCTGTCAAACATGTGAAGTTAAAGTTCAAGGATGGCTGTAGTTTGCTTTTCCAGCAAAACCTTATTTTCCAACCTTTCTTACACAAATTAGGTTCATAGCACTTTGAAAAACTACCCCAACTTAAGGGCGCAATCTTGACTACAAAATCTGCTGCAGCTAGACTTTCCTGTGTGAGTTTTTGATTGACAGCGCTTGTGTACTTGGGTTAAGTATTAAGGGTCATACAAATTGATGGTCAGGTTCAGGGGAGGTGGCATGGCTGACCTGCTGGCTAAGCACTCTATAGAATAACCAATAAAAAAGTGTTAATAAGGTCCTGGAGAGCAGGGCGTGGGCCACAGCTCTCATTAGCAGAGAGAGAGAGGGAGAACGGGAGAGAGAAAGAGAGATAAAACAGATTTATTTTAATCACAATGTGGAGAAATGACTGGGCATATTTCCCATGACCAGTCTCTGGAGTGTCTTCCTCTGAATATGCAGGAGGTTCTAGGATGGATAGAGGTGAGTAACTGTGCCAAAGTACAACAAAGCAGTATTTCCTTGACCTTTTTGTGTTAGAGAATAACAGGGTAGTTTTCAGGTTTACTTTGTTAGATGTCTGCTGTACAATTCACTTTGATTTGGCGCACAGAGAAGCGGAAGTCGCTGGATGAAAGCGAGTAACCCCTGAGCCTTTCGCTAACTCTTTGGTCTGCTTAATGGTCTCTGAGAGGTAAATCTAAAGACATATCCTCTGGTAGTATATCGCCAAGTAGAGAGAAGCCTTTGTAAACAATAGTTGCATTATGAAAATTCATAAAGCTTGATAAATATGCAAAAAAAAAAAAAACATCCTCTTTAGATTGTTTTAGTAGGTAGGTAGCTAACAGTGTGTTTGGCTTTGTGAGAGAAATAAACGTGGGCATTTTTAGCAGGGATTAAAAATATATATTTTTAAAAGATCTGATGGAAAAGAGCGAGGGTGATGTAAACCTCAAGATAGCCAGGTAAAAAAGGGGGATCTGATTTCATTGGTAGGAATATCTAGAACAGAACTTAACCCATTTTTTTTTTTTATGTGTTGCAACCTGAGGTACTTTTTAATACTCACTGCAGGTAAACAATTCCATTACAGTTATAAAATGCATTTGCTTAACATGATTAAAAACATGGTACATTGGCTTTACAGGAAAATTGCTGTAATTGTTAGAATGGAAGGACAAATTTCAAATTTTCCAGATTTATGACTAGAGAAAGGGTTTGTTTGACACACAATGTTATGTACGTTGGAAACTAGGCACACAATGAGAACCCAAGTTTTTAAGTTTGCTGAGGTAGATGTAAACATATCTCTCTGTACATTCCAAAAAATTCTGGATTAATTTCCACACTGTCTGAGTGATTCTTGTCAGGACTTTTATGATACTGGCAAATTATCTGAATCATTCTTCAGACAGTTACAGATGTGTTTGCTTTTATTCTGATTTTTTTTTAAATGCTTGCTAGTTTTTCAAGTTTTATACTTTCTTTTTGTGTCTGCTTATCTAACCAAATTTACTTTCACTTCTGGGATAAAAAAAAAAAATTGATTCTATTCGATTCTATTCTATTTGATTTTAGGGGAAGATAAGAACATTTCCTACTATTTTCCTATCTTTTCTTAAACTCAGCAGCAACCCTTTGTGTCCATGCACTGAAAACTGATATAATGATTTTTATTCAATAAAAACATTCAAGCACTTTGCAGCTTTTGGTATTACAACCAGAGAAAAAAAAATGTTGAGGTCAGTGAATGACAAAACTCCCTAGATTTTCTGACAAGACACTCGGGAATCCTGAGGAACAATAGCCCTCTCAGATAGCAGTCAATTACAGTGATGTGAGATGTGGCGGCAGACAGAGAAAATGACAGCTGGAAGACAGCTCTCTTATCATCGTCCTTCTGTTGGGGCCACTTTAGAGCAAGTCGAGCTATTTGTCTGGCAGTGGTCTATCCTGGAGGAAGAAAAAGAAAAAAAGAACAGCTTTTATCTCCTAAGGTATAAGTATGATAAGTATAATACAGATGACATGTCTACTGTATGTTTAAAAGAAAACAGTAAACTAAAGTTGTAGGGTAATTTTTATCTCAAGTGGTTTACCAAATTAAGTTTTAAAAGATTCAATGAAGAGATTGTGCACAGGAAAGGTGGTAGGGCGGGGTGGGGGGTGTAATAGGCTGACAAGGCTGCTTTGACATTTGCTTGGGCACAGTAACATAGCCTTAATGTGTAGCATCAATCAAAGCCTTGCCTGCTGCACAGCATGGCAACTCTTATTGGCGCTCATTTACGTAAGCACAGATATGTAATACACCAGCTGGAATGCAAGGACTTTTTCATGCAGATTTCTTTGGAATTGTTATTCATCTTTGATCAGCAGAGCTTTGTACAGAGTTAAAGCAAAGGTTGATCAAACAGGATTCAATCATAATTTTTGGTTGCATTTAATTAACAAGGTGAAGGAGTTTCATTCCAGTCTAATAACAGAGTACCATTGTACCATCCCCCACCTGCCCTTGCATCTTTGTTTTGGGCTGACTTTGAGAGGAGTAACTATTTTTTTTCCTACTGACATTTAGGCACAGGCCAGTTTTTCATTTTCAGGTATGATAACCTTTGATTTACCCGTGCTGTTTGTTTCTGTTGAAGTTGAAGTTCTGTCATCCAGAACGTTCAGAGAGAAAAGCCTAGAACATGAAAAACACTATAGACATTTAATTTTAGTCAGTGTAATATATTTAGATCATAACATTGTTGACTTTTGCGTGCTGCCAGTACAAGAGCCCAAAATTAAATATTAAAGAATTCATTTAATTAAATAAATTAAATATTTTCGAGTTTGATGATATAGTGGAGTTTTAAACTGCTATAATTGTGTTAAAGGTAGCAAATAAATAGTTACCTAAACATTTTAATTTAGATTTTTGAAAGGGAAAGGAGATAAAGAGGAATTTAAGGGAATATTTAAAAATAAGGACTTTGTGATTGTACAGGTATCCATATATGTATGTATATGTTTAGCTATAAATATAGCATGTGCATGTGGTGATTTGATAAAAAATTAATTATTCATAACTATTTTACATTATAGTCATATGAGGATTACATAAAAATATAGTTAATGACTATTTTGCGGAAAATAACTCTGATTTTAAGTTTGGAATTGGTGTGAGTGGGAGTTCTTTTTTATTATCTCTAATGGCAAAACTTGTTTCTGCCTAAAAAGTTTCAAGATTAAAATAGCCCTTTCTGTACCTGAACACATTATATTTATCTTGTTTTCTAATTGAGGATAAGGTGATTTTTTTTCTGCTAAGGTTGGAGGTGAGGAATATCTATTCGGAACAGTAACTTTTTGAAATCTTGATGAAATTTGAGGGTTGTTGGGGGCAAGAAGGTTTCAGGGTATTTATCCCATCTGCGATCTTTCTACAGGGGGTGTCCAAATGCACTTAGTGTATGTTTGGATTTTCCCAGGTCCGTCATTCCACAGACGAAACAAAAGCATGTTACATTATCCTGCAGCTCAATAACTGACAGGCAACAACTCACTTTGTGGTTCTGGAAGGAAGAATCAGGGAGAGAAACTAGATGCATGGAAGTCCCTTTACTCTACCCTTGCTAGTGATCCCTGGATGAAAAATTTTTTTTAACACCTTTAATTCCTTAAGCCTCCTTATTTACCATCTTCTTCTTCGATTGTGGGTAGTCATGATAGTCTGCTAAGAAATAACTAAACCTGTGAACTTTTAACAGGAATATCAAACCCTGTTGGCCATTTGTTGCTCTTGTGCACCTTTTCGAGGATGAAATGGGGAAACCACAAACAGCGGAACGTTTGTTATACTTTTACACTTCACACACAAAGCGTTTTTCTCTTTCTTTTCAATGTAATGATGGAATTTAAATCCAGAATGTGGCTTTAATGGATTTTTTTTCTTATATGACAGCAGTGAGCATCCTCTCTCATTAAACACAAAACAGCAGATCTGAGAGTTGTTAATCCGCTGCTTAAAGGACAGTGTTGAGGCTTTGAATCAAACAGTCTTTTTCTTCCAGCAAACCCTAGTCACAATGTGTTTAAGCCCTGACTACATTTTTTAATTTACACTGCAACAGCTATTTGGATTCTAGTTATAATTTAACCTGCATTTCTCAGTTGGTGTCAGTGCCCCAGCTGAGAATCTAACTTAGAGAGCACAAAGAAGGCTAAGCCTACGAGAGAAAGGGAAATGCCTGAGAAATGCATAACAGACTGAATTTGTATAGATAAAGCAACAGATACAGCTGGCCTTTGCCTGTAAGCATGTTGAAAAGATCGACGTTGTGTTCTGAAAATCTATGTCCTTTACAGAGATCCCTCAAGTGAAAGAAGAACAACAAAATTCCTTTTACTGTTAAGTTTTTATTTACATAAAATACACATTATTTTACACAAACCTGGTAAAGCACCCATCATGACGTTGGCATGTTGACCTCAAGCAGCTCCAAACCCACTTCCTACTCCACAAAGTCACACACTCATCAGTAATCTATTATTCATAACAAGGAGGCAGAGACAGAGACTGGGAAAGGCAGATAACTTGCTTGCTTCTTCCTCCATCCACCCCACCCTCCAATCGCTATTATCCAGAGGCCATTGTGTAGGGAAAACAAATGGAATGATTGCCTTTTGTTGGACAAGAGTAGGGGAGACTTCTTATTCTGTGCATAATCTGAATGTAGACTTACCATTCAGAGCACAGGACTTCTGTCTGCCAGTTACATTGTGCAAATACCGATGCATGGGAGGGATCAAATTAAAATTTATCAGCTCTGGGTTGGCATCCATCTCAAAATCCATTTCCAGCCGATGAAAAATTGAAAAGGCAAAAGCAGAGCGTGTGTCTGTAGTATGGTGCTAATTTGCACGATCATTCCTTCTAGTTTTTCCTCATTGATTTTTCCTAAGCTAAGTCCAAAACATGTTTTTAGTTGTTCTGCTGGGACTGAATTTTGTTAGAGCGTTGGTTCCATCTCTTAAACTAAATCATACACATTTTTAATGCTATATTATCCAATGCAAGTTATAGCAAATGTAGGACACAATGGCCACCAAGTAAAGTCAGGTCTAGGTTCTCAGTTTATGCATACATTGCAACATCAATAAAAAAAACAAAAACACTTACTTAGAAAAACAACATCCCATTGTAAATGCAGACACGTCAAAAACCAGCAACCTAGCGTCTTATGCAGGGTCTGATAAATGAGTCTTGTTTCTGCGGTAATCAGTAATCATTATCAATTTGCATTGGCCAATTGTTTACTGCACACCTAAACAATTTGCTAATTTCGCATTCACAGACAATAAACCATTAGGAGCCAGCTTTTGCTTTTGCTCTCAGTGAATAATAGGACTCAGTCTGGAACCTAAAATGCACCATTTCATTATCTCTGCCTCATATTAAACAAGAAGCCGACACTCCGTGCCTTGTTTTAACCACATTAGACTGTTCTTTATGCAACCTGGTGGCTAAACGATGAGGGATTAATGCCCCGTTGAGTTTCGCATAAGGTTCTATTTTAAGTCTTGAAAAAAGGTGCAAAACATGAAGGTCTTGACATGCTGAGCAGATATCTTTGGTGCTGAAAATAGGCTCTCCAGGACCTAGTTGTTAAACAGAGAGAAAACACCGTCATTTCTACATCTCATAGCTGTCACTTACTTCATTCCCCCACCGCACATTACGGCACAGCTTTCCTGGCCCTTTCCTTCACCAGAATGGCAAATTGCCTCTACCTTGTCACCATGGCAGTTTTTGTGAGCTAGGTAGGCACTTGAATTACCACCAATACAGGTATTCAATCTGGACTGTAAGGGTAATAGACGAGGGGAGTGGGATATTATAATTAAGATGCCCCTTCTACACCAATAAATAATGAATTTTCCCCAGAGGCCATTAAGGGCCACATTGTGTTATACGAGGAAGGGGCTCTCACATACAGCCCGTTAAACCCCCACTGAGCGAGTCACTGAGGGAATGTGATACTGTACAGGTGTGAGAACACAGGAGGTTGGGCAAGGGTCACTTTCACTGCTTCATTATATATCAGCCGTAACAGGCCTATACATGATATAACTGTGATATTATCTCAGATGCTGTTTACTGACATTTCAATTTCCCATATCCAATAAAGGGACCTATCCAAGCTTCATATGCTATACCATCTTCCACACATCATTTAACTGTAGTTAGCTTTGGTTGGGTGTAAATTCTAAACCTGATACTCAAGTAACATTTTGTTAGTTTCCACATTTTTTGTAAATCTGAGCCAGGAGTCGACTAAACATGAGAGTTAGTCTTATATTGATCATTAAATGTTAATGTTTTCCTATCATACTTCTTTCAGAGGGAAAATGTCCATGATGTTGTTACAATCTTTGTAATGTTGGTGGCTTTGGTTTAAGTTCTGGTTACGTCAGGAAGGGCATCTGCTGTTTGCCAAGTCAGTGAGCAACTCATAATGATTTGCAGAGGTAACCATTGAATACCAGATCAGTCCAAAGGACAGAATCTTCTTTCAGTGGATAATAACTTAAATCTGTGCAGATATTTGACCATTCGTCTTGGCAGAATTCAAGAGTTTGTATGAAGTAGTGGATTTCCTGTTGTAAAACCTGTTTAAATTCATTACACATACTGTTAATCTTATTGACTGCTGGTATTTAATCGAGTGCAGTTTAATGTATATCTGGGATCAATGTCATACTTCAACACACAGGTAACTCCAATTGCTTAAGCCTTTAAATGGAAGGCAGAAATCTTTGGTTCTCAGCGAGGACAGCATCAAGCAGATAGCTAACATTAGTGATAAGAGAGGTAAAATAAAAACTCCTATATTAATCCAAATTAATGAACAATGAATGGATTACATGTCAGGCTTTTTGGTTTTAAAACAGAATTAGCCTTACTGTAAGAACTTAAGGTCTTAGCCAACATGCAATGAGTTTCTCAACAAATATGCTCCTTATAGCTTCATTTATGAAAAAACAAAGTTGCCTTTATGAGATGGAGAATTGGTGCTCCTTTAACTTTTAGACCTAATTTTCCTAATGGTATTGTCTTTCTTGTAAGGATGGAAAAAGTGTAAAACAAACTGCTGATGGCATGCAGAAAAAAGTTAGACTGGAAAAAAAATACAACAACAAACTAGTCAACACATTCTCTAAAATCTGATAAAACCTTTTGGGGCAGCGTGCGGCATATTGGTTGAGCTGGCTTCTCTTATCTGGAGGCTATCGGTCATCCATCTGCAGCCTTGGTTATAATCTCAGTAATGGGATCTTGTTGCATGTTTTTGTCATCGCTCTGTTCATTTTAAATGTAATTGCTGAAATGAATGAGATCAGAGACATAAATTGCTTAAAAAACATTTGAAGCTGTTAATGTAAGTTGGGGGAGTGTTGGCCTAGTGGGTAGAGCAGTGCGCTTGTGCTCTAAGAAGGTTCCAGGTACTCGGTTTGACCCCCACAGCCTACACTCTGGGTTCCTGAGCAAGACCCTTAACCCCACACTGCTCCCTGGGTGCCCCATGATGGCAATCCACTGCTCCCCAAGGGGATAGGATAAATGCAGAGATAAATATCTCCAATGTTAGATCAAAAAAAGCCTTAAGCCTTTAATTTTTTAAAACTCTGATACCAGAAATTTTCCCAAAACCAGCTGACACAAAAAAGCTGATATGAAATGATAAAACTAGAATTGATCAACTCAAGAATTGGCAATCCTTTACCATTCCTTACTCCCCCAAATGAGAAATCATCTGTACCTTTGTTTGCAGTATATATGCACGTGTTGGCCTACTATGACTGATGGTGGTTTCTAAAGCACATGTAGATTTAAATGTACCTATTTTGTTTTCTGAATAGACGGGAGTTGTTTGTCTAATCTTTTGTTATGACAGATGATTGCAGAAGTAACTGATATACAGAGAATTTGTGCTTTTGTAGCTTGCTTTTTGTATAAAGATAATGTGGCTTCAAAGAAGTCCATTATGAACAAAAATGATCACAGACAAACTCTCTGAAATAGGATCTTACACAGAGAAGTTCAAAAGATATTTGCAAAGTCACATTGTTGAAATATGTCTGAAAACACAATATGGCAAAATGTTGAACTTTGATTACACATTGCTCCATCAACCATCTAATTGTTTAAATAATTGATTGATCAATACTGAACCAACAAAATTGTTATAATTACAGCAACGATGTTGAAAATGTTCTTTCATCCCTGTTTTTGTTTTTTGAGTTAGTCTCCCTGTCCTTAAGCCTGTTCTTAATTTAAGCTTCTGTTCTTAGGTATGGTAGTCCTAATTACAACCCCAGACATATCATAACATAACATTCCCTTTCAAATGTATTTATGCATGATTAAAGTCTAAATCCATCTGTATACTTCTCTAAGCTGCATGAATACTAGTGTTGCGCTGATGCCATTTTTTAGCCCCGATAAAGATACCAATACCTGGCTGCGCAGTATTGGCCGATACCATACCGATACCATCTGTTTGAAAATTATGTGTGTATGTATATGAAGAACTGCATGCTACTTGGATGTAAAATAATTGCCATCATAGCTTTGTCAAGCTGCTGCCTACCTTTTTGAAGCAGAAAAAAGACTAATACAAAGTGAATCCAGTAGAACTTTTTATTGCCTACCTGGAATGGGTGACAATAGTTGAATAAACTTTTGGCTCTCAAAATGTTATCGGTGCCCTGTTTGTTGGTACTCGCCGATACCAATACCACCATTTTAGTGCTGGATCGGGGCCCTGCCTGTTACTGGTATCGGTGCAACACTAATGAATACCAATTTTTTTTCCAAATTATATTGCATTTTGGAGTACCTTTAGGTTAGGTTATCTTCTTATATAAACTAAAAGCTTTACTCTTTTTGTGACAATGGAAATGTGCAACCATAGCTTTGTTGCAAAGCGAAGGAATCATCCAGATGCATGCTAAGATTGTTACTGCTCGTTCTAGCTGTCCTGGTCAAATGTCTCTGGCTGTGGTATATCTACATTGAAGATTAACCGCCTTGAAATCTGTATAAATTAGCCACATGCTGCAGCTTCTGACAGATATGAGCTTTTCAGTCTCCTCTCCAACTGAGAGCTGGAGTTTTCTGTGTCTTAATTACCTCACATTTGGCACAGTGAGCTGTTCAGCTACTGAGGGCCATTGGGAATTTGGGAATCAGCTGAGACGCTCAGACAGCGGTTGGTGACAGAAGCCAAGGGAGGACGCAGCAGAGAAAAAGGCTTCCAGCTATCATGCCTAGGATGACAGAAGCCGTTGTGGAGGGGGCTGAAGATCCCTGAGGAGAAGCGAGAAGAAAGAGGAAGAGCTAGCTTTGGGGAGAAATCCCCTCAGGCACATATGGTGGAATTGAAACATCCATATGCTGTCTTGAAAGAGAAGATATTGAGTATGTCGACGCCCTCAGTCACTTGTTCTTTCCGCTTTGGAGAAAGCGTGTACTTTCTGGTTTCTTTCATTTGGCACACAAATCAAAAACCCTTCAAGGGAAGAAATGCTGACAAACGCTAAAAGGAAGATAAGGATGTTTTAGAAACTGTACGCTTCTACAAATAAAATAAGAGAGACGCTCAAATTGTACTGGAGTTTCATCAGATTCTGCTAATTTATAATATAGTATGTCGAACATGAATAGAAAAAGTCTGATGTTAAACATTTTTCATGCTGAGGCTGTAATACCAGAATAACGACTAAAACAAAAATCTATAAAGAGTACCGCTGGAAAGAAATATCACAGAACAGTTTATAGCCTAAAGCACTTTACAAGGGGTTGACAGTGCATCCAGAACACCAGATTAGACGATGCATAAAGAATAAAATGAGTTTTTAGCATTAATTAATTGAAAAATAAAAATCCTCCTTTTTGTATTTTTATTATTAGAATCAAGGCCCCTTGAATCTCAAAGGTTCAAAGAAACCCTATTCAGTTAAAGGTTTCCTGTTTAGTCATGATAAAAATGTTGGCTTATGAGGACTGCTGAGGCTGACAGCAAAGCACTGGCTTTCTTGTGAACTTTACTAGAGGTCACAGATTTTGATTGATTGATTGATTGATTGACTTAATGGATCACACAGTGAAGAAATTTCCTCCTTACATTAGCTAAAATATTCAAAAGAGAAGAAGAATGTACCAAAGGGAGAAAAAAGGTGTAAGGGATATACACTGTATATATAGTGTATCCACATATGACATTTTTTATTATTTTTGTAGGATTTTTATAAAGGGTTACTGCACAGGGTGTTTATGTTGGTATTTATATAGCAGGATATTTATATTTATATACAGTATAGAGTTATTACACCGGGGGTCAAATATAAAGAAACAGGTTATTGAACAGGATATTTTGGCAAAAAATACTGCAGCATTTCTTCTTTTAATTCAAATTATATATTACATTTAATTTATCATCTACATATATTATTTCACAACTGATTAAATCAATAATAAGCAAAAATTCAAATGAATTGCAACTGACATTTATCTTTTTTATCAGGAAAACACAAAGAGCAATATTGCAGATATATAAGGAACTGTCTAAAGTGGGGTTTTACTTTATTTATTTTTTTTTATTTTATTCCTTAATATTTAACTTGTTTCAAAATGACCAATAAAAATATAGCACCCAAAATCCCAGAATGAAAGTCCTATTAAAACATATATTGCAACACCACAGGACAGAAAATCTTTTACCCACACTTTAATCTTGTTTCAATTTAATCATTATTTACAATCAAATCATCTAGTGGAAATCTTCCATCACACTCAATAAATCCATTTAGATAGAAAGACATAAAAAAAATAAATAAATAAAAAAAAACTGCTGTGCGGGTTGTATACCCAAGCAATTTCCAGACAGTGTTTTTTCTCAGTTAGTTGATATTGGAAAAGCACAAGAGAAGCCTGCTGTGAAAATAGAAGCCTGCAGCCGTGGGCAATGAACTGCAAAGGCTGACAGCGAAGCACTGGCAGTGTTGATGTAAAATCTCTGCCTGTATCTATGCTTCAAATAGTCAGAACCAGTGCTTGCTCGCTTAGTCTTTTAATCCTAATACTCAGCTGATTGTGGGTAAAACATGCAAAGAGGAATGAAACTGATGCGAGGTGTTTCGATGCAGCACAACACAGCTGTACACATCAACACCTTGACTTGTTTTAGATGTAAAACCCAATTACACTTTTATATAGCTGCCTTTTGTTTCATGAGGTGGGAAGACAGAATATGAGAAGCTCATTAATACAAATACCTAAACATACAATATGGCCATATACTTGATTTTGCTAGAATCATAAATATACATCTCCTGGCCTGCTGATGGGCACCACTGCTGTATGTCAAATATTACGGCAGTGATCCAATAATAGCATTACCAAATCTCAAACTTGTCCGTCCTGTAAAAGAGATAAGGCTTATCTCACCTCAGCATGTTGGATGGTTGAAACGTAAACTGACAGTTCCCTTTACTTTCTAATGTATTTGTTTAATACATGCCTAATCAACTGTTGTCTTGCAAAAAAATCTCTGATATTCAAAAATAAATAAATGATATGAAAAACAGAGGTGGTTTATGCCATGGTATAAACAACACACATCAGAATAAAGTTTATTGAAAGGTATGGTTTGCACTTACAAGGAATTTGACTTGGTGTTGATGGTGCAGACAAATTAGTTATTTATATATACAAAATACAGAATCTATAGCTACGTATATAGAATATAAAACATACAATATAGTATATATGATATATAGGATATAACTAGATACTATATATACAGTGCATTGAGCATTAAAGTAACGCAGGAGGTGTGGAGATGCTACATTGGTGTAGCTTGTAGGTAGCTTGAATTCCAGCTGTCCAGCTCCGTTTGAACAGATCTGCATCCAACCACCACCTGTTTCCATCTCTGTTGTGTTTCTGACCATGGTGGTTTATTTGGCAGACACAGCAATCTGCAGAAGCGTGGTAGATATTAAACTGAAGCCATGCAGCTGCCTCAATGCCCCTTTGGGAAATATAGTGAAAAATTGCAACAGTTTCCAGAGGAGGAGATCTACTCTGCTCGTGGCTCATTGACTTCAACTCTTTAAACTAGATCATTAGCTTTTTCAGTATAAGTCACTCTACCAACACTTATGATGTGATGAGGGTGCTGATGTTCTACCTTTCACTGTTTTCAGTTAATGGCATGACTTAATAAATAAAGATTGTGCTATGATTTGGAATAATGAGGGATCACTCAGTTCTAAGAATATTAAAGCATCATGATATCCAGATTAGAAAGTCAGAGCCAGCGGAACAAGGAAAGCTAACCAAGGCTGAGCCTTCCTTTGATTGCTCCAGTGGCTAATGGTCTTCCAATCTATGACCTCAGGCTACACTTTTGACTTTAAACGACCAGCTGCTTAACAAGAAACAATTGCACAATTTCATTCAGTCTTGGTGTAGGGCTCACTCATCAGTGGTTTAAATACAGTTTAAAAAGCATCTCCTTTGCCCCCTGTCCCATTAAAAACTTAACAGGGCAATACTAATTTACTCAATATGTTCTAACCGAACTTCAACATATTTTACAGTTTTAAGGAAGGCAGCTATGAACACTACAAATTTTTATTCCACCTTTTATTTTCTTTACACTGTTGCAAGTATAGAGAAATGAAATTAACTCTCTCCATTTAACCATTGCCATTCTACGGTGCCCAGGGAGCAGTGTAGGGTTAAGGGTCTTTTTGCTCAGGGACCCAGAGTGGCGGGCTGTGGGAATGGGGCTTGAACTCAGAACCTCAGGATTTCAATCTCTATGCCCTAATCACTAGGCTACCAATCCCCCTAAAAATAAAAAATTATTGAATTTCATTGACCTCACATTGGAGAAATTTACCTCTGCATTCAACCCATCCTCTCGGGGAGCAGTGGGCTGCCATCGTGGGGTGCCCGAGGAGCGATCTAGGGTTAAGTGTGTTGCTCAGAGACCCAGAGTGGCAGTCCCAGTGTGGGAGTGCAAGTATCTGATTTTTCAATATTAGAACTGCTTAGCTTTATTTATAGGTTGCCTTTATTAGGGGGAGTGGCGGCCTAGAATGCCACTCTGGGTCCCTGAGCAAGACACTGCTCCCTGGGTGCCGCACAATGGCAGCCCACTGCTCCCCAAGGGGATGGGTTAAATGCAGAGAAGTAATTTCGCCTCTGGGATTATATAAAATCAAAAATATATATATCTTTCAAATTATTATGTGTTTTCATCTCATTGATAATACAGTTGAGAAACAAACTTAACTTCTTATTAACTCAGCAACATTAAAATGTAGTAATAATCAAGAGATAATTGAAAGAAGGGGAAATTGAGCATAAAAAACACCAATTTCACTAATCCCTATATCAGTAAAAACATATAAATTTAAGGGCCTAATTATTCATTTCTCTAAGGGACTGAACTTTAAAGTAACAGTCTAATTTTACCATGATGCCTTTTGTGACCAGAAGTAATAAAAGATATATTGTGGTGCAGCAGCCAGAAGCCTGACTTCAATGTGTGTCGCAGTAAAAGGTATTCAAACCTCCTTCGCCAAAATACCTGAGCCATGTAAAAGCTGGTCAGCAATGATAAGGGTTTGAAAGCTTTCCACTGAATAATAAGAAGGCCATCAATAATTTTTATATTGCCCTTTAAAAGACATTTAAGTACAAATATATATATACTATTTTAAGAATTAAGGCTGCTTTAAGATTTCATTTGAGATAGACTACAATAGAAAATAAACAAGAAAGCAAAAAAAATGTATTTTTTTAAAAAGTACTTAAAAATATTAAAACTACATCTACCATATTTCTTCTTCTAAAATAGAATTTTGTAAAGAAATAAATGAAAAAACAGTTAAGTAGAACAAAATACTATTTAGCTTTTCTAAAAGAAACTGCGTCCAGGTCAGGGTTTTTATTGCACCTTGCATGGATGATATCACTCTATATTACTATCTACCAATTACATACCCCTGATAGTAACTTGTTAGTAAATGTTACTTACTGTAAATTAACTTTTCTCCTTGTAATTTTGGAAGTAACCAACTTTGTTCACTTTAGCAGCATGCTAAGGGTTTTTTTGGCTTTTGGTTTTATTTCATAGCCAAGGCTGTCTGTTTAATTATGTATTTTTCTCATTAGGTTTGATGTGGGAATTCACTAGTTTTTAAGATGCAAGGCCCTCAAAGATGCTGTTATTCACTTCAAATTTCGGCAAACATTTTCAGAAAAAGAAAATGCAAATATTTCACCTTGAATAAAAGTCTCAGGACTGATTTGTCTTAGATTTGACACCCCATGGAGTTCAGTGACATTCAAATGGGTATAAATAGTTCTATTTCTACTACGAAGGTTAAAAATTACTTACAAATTGAGACCGCTCGCTGCATGTTAAATATCTAACTGATTTTTGGAAACAGCAGGACAGCTTCAGCATAATCTATCTGCTTGTCAATTAGCTGAGGCAGGGAACAAAACGCTGATCCTACTTTATGTTTCAGTGGCGTTGCTTTCTAATTAATTGAAGCAAAATGCATGCTTGATTACACCTAGTTTGTATTTTGTTTATAATGGTCAGGCTGGCATCCAACTTTGCCTAAGAGAGCAGAAAAAGTTTTTGATTCAGGATATTTGCAAGTGAAATAATCCAGAAACACTTGTAGCTCAGTGACTTCTGGGAGAAAGATGCTGAGAGACATATCTTCTTCTTTCATTATGGATGCTGTCTGTCCTTAAAGGAAGAGTCCGGTCAGCGAGAAATAAGCAATGGGTCATTATTTATACCTAAAACTAATACGTTTGCAGTGATTTAATGAATTTAGTATTAATCATTAAAAAAATAGAAACAATATTATTCGTAGCGATCACTGAGTCCGGGAGCGGCCATTTTTGCACAAATATAGTAACACCTCACTCCTGACATCTTCCGGCAGTGACCTCACGGTGCGGTAAGCCTAGCGCCATTCTCTCCGCTTTACAAGCAGAATCATTGGGAATTACTAGACACATCTGCAATCAACAACAATTATTTAAGATTTCGAGAGGATTCCACCATTGAACTTCACAAGACTAGTAGAGTATAGTTAAACTGACAATGCCCACATGCATGGCAGTTGGATGTTGTAATATATCGGGGAAAAGCGAAAAAAGAAAAAAACGTTATTTCACCGTTCCGATTCATGATCCACCATGGACAGGTTACTGCGGTCCTGGTCATTGGATCACCAACTTTAAGAGGGAGGATTTGCCATCAAACTTCTGGGTAGAGAATAAAAACACGTCATTAATCCTTTACTTTTGGCACGGGTCGTCCCCATCATGGATAACAGAGCATGTGACACCAGATACAGCACTGTGACGTCACAAACTGGTAGGTGGTAATAGTGCTCGTTGACAAACATGGATGTCTCTGGTAAAGCACATTCAAATGAAAATTACTCCCAATTAAAAACACTGAAAAGTATGTAATAATTTCACACTTAAAGTACTTTCAGAAGTTTATATTTTGAATGTGACTGGACTTTTCCTTTAAATGTCTTTCACTTGTAAAGCTAATTCATATGTATGGGTAGAATCCTGGTTTTTCACCTATTAATTAAGCCCCACTGTTAGAGATGGTTTGGTGGCAGGGGTAGCCGGACCCTCCTTGGAGACAGTTTCGTCATACGGAAGCAAGCAGGGGTGTCAGGCAGCAGCCCACTAATCACTCTATACTGTGAGTAATGGCTATGAAAGCAATCACAGTAGAAATGCATCATCTCTGCAGACCCCCGATCTATCAACTTGACTCGCCCTCATTTGACTGAAACGCGTGCCAACATGAAATATGGTGCTTTGTCAAAGGCAAAGAGTGCACATTGGCTCCTGAGCTGCAGCATGTAATAATTAAACACACCCATAAAGACCCATTGTATTTCACCCAATGACATGTACGTGTTACCCATTTTGAAAGCGTGTCCCTGGGTAAACATTTCATGCCCGGATCTGGCGCTTAATTACAATCCTTCCCTACTTTATAGACTTAACAATACACTAACAGTCATTTTCCACTTCAGTCGTCTTTCAATTAATTTCTCCACATGATATCACCATAGCGATGTTGAAAAGGGGACAAAATCCCTCACTTGCAAGCCATCAAATAACCATTTGTCTGGATAGTTGATGTATTTTGAGCATACAAATGCCACATGCAGAAATCATTGACTAACAAATCTTTTTGATGGTTTGCATTATGCAGGAACAGAGGAGCTGCTCTGGTGCACATTTTTTCTTCTTTTTTTTTGTTTAACATGTTTTTGCAATTTCAAAACTAGGTATCATGCAGATTTTATTCTGAACATGCACATTATAGTCTGGAGGTTTGTCTCATAATGCATCTCTCCCCGGACTGCCTTCGTATTATGCAGCATGTTGTTAGTCTCAACAGGCGTCAATTTTTTTTTTAACAGACTTGGTAGCCAAGGAGAAAACAGGCAAACCAAGCTGAAGCGAGGTGAATGAAAAAAAAAATAATCTAAAAGTCTAGAGAGCTATACTAAAACGAAATTTCTTTTTGTATACACTTGGGTGTACAAAATGACAAAATAAAATCTAAGTCTGAATACTCACTGATTTCAACAATAAATAAAAGAATTCTATCGATATGTGTCACCCATCTAAAACGAGATATTATTAATAGTGAGAGAAATTAAGTGAAGGTGAAGGTTGTTACTTAATTAAGAAAGTCTCAGTCAGACATCTCCGGAACTCCCTGCAGAAAACACGCCTTGCATACATGCTGAATAGTGTCGCAAAGCAATTATTTTAATTTATTGCCTAGAGACCAAATTTAAACTAACAAAAACAACACTTTTCTAAATATTATAAATCTGCCTCTCCTTTATGTTTCCCCTCTGTTACCTCAGGGAGACCTTATTTAACAAAATGAGGTGACAATAATTAGGACACATCAAACTGAAAAAGGAAAAAAAAATAATAAAAACACATGGTTAACAATATCATGCAATTATGTTCTGATGGATCTCAATAATCCAGTTTTTCGGACAAGAGACTTCCTCAGTCAAAGCAGTAAACTTCCCCTTATAAGCAGTGCAGTTTATCTGTAACTACTTAGAATGAAGATGTCTCTTGGAGAAGAGACAAAATGTTTTAATAAAGAACAACCAATCCAGAGGACCTACTCAACTTTACGATTATGATTATATAATATTAGGACTATTTCATTCGCTAAACTGAGTGGGGTGTAGCAGACTGTTTTTCAAAACCCATGCAACTAACTTGTCATTGCAATATTATCCAGTTAATTCCAGATAATTCAAACATTTCTCAGATGAAAACTTTATTATAGTCATTTAAAAGCTCAGAATTAAATGATAAAACTAAATAAAATATTTTTTTCCTCACATTCATCACATATTGCCCTTCTTCTGTAACAGATAATTGGAAGCAAGCATCCGTTAAACTCATATACTAGATTCAGCTAAATTGCTGGAGCTGATTAAGTGACAAACTAATTGGCAGCACATTTTCCAACAGTAAACTGTTACTGCATGTTTTATTTTCGAGCTAAGAATTTTCATATTAAACCGGCTTTGTTTTTCCTTTGAAACATACAGTTTTTGAAAAACATGATGTAAAATCTGTTCACATTATGTGCTTAAAATCATGAAACAATTTTAGTATTGGACAAAGATAACATGATAAAAAATCTAAGCAATTTTCCAATCATTTTTTTTTAAAACAGAAAAAAATCTTTTGTGATAAGCTGGAGGCAAATTATGTAAAAAATAACTTATACAATTGTTTATTCACAAATATTAAATGAACTGTTATAAAGGGCAGTTTTCTGAATGATTTCTTGATTAATCCTAGCTACAACCATACCAACCATGACTCAGAGAATCACATAAATTCGACCTGACAGACATTATGATATAAAGTATTTAACATCTTATAAATAAATTAGTTAATATCTGTTAGTTTGGACATCAATTTATAAGGCTTTACATATTATGGTAAATCTTAAAGAGAAGCAGCCCATTAAATTTAATGCCAAACAGTGTAACGTTTGGCCATTAGGGGCGCTAGACCTGTAACTTTTATGTCTAGTTCCCCTAGTGGCCAAAGCGCAACAGCACTGTCACAAAAGTCTACAAACAGAAAGCTGGAGAGCCTTCCGTCTTTTATTATTTGGGAAAACGCTGAAAAATGCTGGAGATCACCGCTGGCGCAGGCCGGACCGGTGGCTCAGAGGACCAGCAGCGGAGCTCCGGTGAAGAGCCACTTGGTCGGATGGGGCGTCTCGGTTAGCTTTTGTTTGTAGCCCTTTAACTTTCTCTGCGTCTACTAAACATCCAAAATAATAACAAAGATATATATATATACTGTATGCTAGGAACAAGCTGTTAACTGACCAGTCTAAAATTAAAATTGTGAAAAGAGAACTGGTTTTACATCTGTGCACCATCCAAATAAAGCCCTTTCCAAGATCAACTCTAGTTTTTCCTAACGCTTGATCCCTGTCTCGTTTTCTCCTTTTAGCCTCCTCAGAAGGTTTAAACATTTTCGTTCCCTCAGCCATGACCAGTGGTTGAGCAGGTGGAAAAATAGTAGAGCTAAAGCTTTAGCTCCATGACTATATTAGAGCCTGTGTCCTTAAGGCCATTGCACCAGCGATGGTGCCCTCTCCCAACTTAAATAGGCACTATTTCAAGTTATTTCATTTAAAATAACTGATATGCGTCAACTCTTTAGGTCACACATTCCGCAAGAGTGCCTTTATGCTAAAAGCTTATCAATGACTCATACATAAGCAACAAAAGAACCAAGGATAAGAAGTGAAAGCCTCACTTGCCTCTGTTAAGGTTAGAATTCCATCCAATTATCGTCTAACGTTTGTTCACCACGGTCAACAGAGGGCTGGTGTCCATCCCCAGTTCTCTATGGGCATCATGTGAGGTATATCCTAAAAAGGTTGCCAGTTAATTGAAGTGCAAGGTCAGAGTTCATGATTCAATGTTATAAATGATACTGGGTACCTTCAATTGTAAAGGTTTAATGCTAAAAGCACTGCTGCCAAAAGGGAACTGAGATATTCAAGAATTCACAAAAGTAATGCCCTGAAGGAATAAAATTGTCATTTAAAAACTCACTCAAGATAATGTTGTTTATAGAAATTTGCATGATGATTTGAAACATTTCAGAGCGACAAAATACAAACAGAAGAAATATCTAGGGAAGACTTAACTTTTTCTTGGCAATGTATCTTCGGGCATGCTGTAGGAAAGCTGTTTAGGGAGTGCTGTAGGGATATTCTATTCTGATTACCTGCTAACCTGTGGCATAAATCTACACAGTACATTTTTCTTCAGTATGCACCATAATGATAACTGGCAGAACATGACTCAAAGCTGGGCTCATTAGGCTTGCGGCTATTAATTGGAAATTTTAACATCCTCAAGTTCATAAACATTCAAATGAATCAAATCACTAATTTTGTATCGTATAGTTTGGGTGTGTTTCTCTTGTAAAGTCCTTGGAGATGTTTTTAGTTCTGAATGCTGTGTTAATATAGCATCATTCATCTTTTTGTATTCAACTCATTGCACTGGCAATGTTCCAGAGAAAGACTGACAGTCACTCAGCAGGATATGCATGGGCTATACCATGGATGATGTAAAATAATGCAGGCGGGGTTCCATGGTTTAGACTTTAGACGCTTTGTGGAGATTAACTCTCTCTTTGTCTTTCTGCTTTTTTTTCACCTTTATCCCTTCCCCTGCTGTGTGTCTGTGTTATCAGAAAGATTGTAAGATAATGGACTCTTGAAGCTGACAGCATTGAGGGTGACCGTCAAAGCCGTTCTCTGCCTCTCAATCTGCGTGTTTAGGTATCTTCGCATGTCCATATGATTTTTAACCTGCCCAATAGAATTCCACTTTGGCATACTTTCTCTCAGACTGATTACAGGTTTCTTTGCCTTTTTGTTTAGGACTATGGTCTTGGTGTCCTCACTCATTTAATATTCAGGACACTTTTATCAAGAATGTCCTGGTAAATCAATCATATCTTTTTTAATTGTGTAATTATGTTGTAACAAGACTCTTGTCATAAATCTATACTTTAATCATGGTGTTTATGATTAGTAGAATAATGCTTCCTTTCAAACATCTTTTATGTGATGACAAGAGTTCAGCTTATGTTAGTCAAAACAGGCTGTACTCTGGTAGTATTTCACTGACTGGATCAAATGTTATGCAGCACATTTAAGGTCAGCTTCAACATTCCTTTTTTTCCCAGCAGAGTAGTTTTACACAGTCATTTTGCAGCAAGGTTGCTGTGGTTGAGTGCACTAGCTATTATATTTATGGGGGGAAACTAAAACCAAAAACAGTACCTACTACAGTAGGTCTTTCTGAAGCTCCATGTCAGTGCTTGCAGCTCGTGGATAATTCTTAGGATGATTCTTTTTACTTTGTTTTTACCAGAAAATTATGTTCTTTTTATTTCCTGATTGTATCTTCAACATCTCTTTCTTAGACATTTCAGAAGTTAAGAAATGCACAAATGTATTATGTTTAGTGAGCGTAAGACTTTTTTTTAAGCATCTCTCCTTTTACCAGCGGTACCTCTCTGTGCAATACTTAGGTAATGAGAAACCTTTTATAAGCCATTCACTAATCATAAACCATCTAATAGTGATGATAGTAGCAGTAATCTCTTCTAACTACTGAAAGGCTTCTGACGATTTCCAGGCTGGCTTTTTTTTGCACATCCTTTTCCTTTAGTGCTCAGCACTTTTTCCATCTTTCATCAGGTCTGGAATTTTATATTAGTTGAAATATAAGTAATACATATGCTGTGGAAATCTTTGAAAGCCTTTTTTTATATATATTTCTGTTTATTGAAACCTGAAGAGTTGTTCTTTTTGGTTGTCTGAAACTTTAAATCTGCTTCAATTTTGAAAGCTGGAACAGAGACCTTGTCATGTATATCACATTCATTAGAAAGTCAGAAAAACAGTTTGATTAGATGAAAAAAAAAAAAAACAACCCAAGACACAAAACATTAAATTCAATCCTTCTCGAAGTCAGACTCATTAACATAACCAACACCAGTCTAAACATCTAATATGACTGCCTTGCCGGTGCTCACAGCCGCAGTAAAAACTAGCTAGCTTTCACAATGGAGCAATTTACATTTTATGAAATCTAGCAAAGACATATTACTGTTCAAAACACATCAATATAAATGTTACCTCCAAGATGGAACATTTACACTGAAAAACATGTCATTAGGTATTTGTTTCATTTGTAAAATGGGAAATCTAACAGATTTCTGGGTCGGCCCAGATACCACCAAAGATCCTCTTTGCGACAGGAAGCTCAGTCACACCAGAGAAACATCAGAACTCCGGAGATTGGAAAGCATTACTGACGGTGAAGAGCACAGTGTTAACATTTATACTGCATATATCTCAAATATATCTGCATATAACAAGCTAAATGTGCTTAAACACATTGTTTCATTGGCCATTATACTCATTAAAAGTCAGTATATCAGCATAATAAGGGTGTAATTTTGACTACTTTCAGTGTAACCAGAATTTGTGCTAAAACTTGCTGGGGAAACCCCTGATATAAGTCTAGGCTAATAAAAAAAATAGCATAGCGGCCTGAACTTGAGTGAAGCAGGGACATATTTGAACCTAGAGGCTTGCTACACCAAAATACATGAACAGGAACCTTTTAAATTAATTTAACAAGAACGTGAATATAAGTCCTCACGCCAAGTATGTTCTTGAGAAGAACACGGGAAAGTCTGGACTCGGGGAGAATGGGAGCATGTCGCATGAATCTGGGTCAATTGGAACAGAAGCATACTCGTGTCACCACACGCTCAGCTCGTCTGGAGCTGCATTTCACCTCCTGAATTAATAGTCTCTAGATGATAAAAAATTCTTACCTTTTTATTCAGTCAGATAAACACACATCAAATGAATTTAATTTTGCCAAATAAAATAATAAAATTGCCATCATAGCCAGTGGTACTTGACAGCCGGGAGAGGGCTGCTGCAGATGGGCTAGGATACGGAGGAGAAACAGTCATAGACATGTATCAGTATTGCAGGCTAGCAAAGAGTCCAAATGACGACCCATTCCTAAGGGGCTAACCAATTCGTCCAGTTTAATTTGCATGATTTCTAAGCCAAAACAAGGCTTTGTTTTTGGTCCACTCTATAAAGCCTCAAACTCAACACTATATCTGGCATTTTGAATTGAAAAAGCTTCCTGAATGGGAAGCAAAATGTCTTCAAGTTTTTAAAAAAGTCAAGTGGATTGTTTTTTAACTTTTTGGAAAGATAATAGTAACACATTGTATGTCACTAATTCCTGCACAAACAATAACAAACATGTTATTTTACAGCAATGGGTCTTGCCGGTGAGTGTAAGACTGACAGACTCTATGTAATAACTACAGTTGAAGGTAGCATGACCGAAAAGCTGCATTAGTTCTTAGTTATTATTACTTGGGGTTTGGGTTAGTTTCTAAGAACTTTGGGTATATTCAGTGAAAAATGAAAAGTTATTATTTACTTTTCTTCAAATAATGATAAAACATTAAAATGCCTTCATGTGGCGCCATAAACCTTTTCCAAAACCAACCACAACATTTCTTTCTTTCTTGAATTGACAGGAAATGAATCACAAAGCTGTGATTGTTTAGCTGGTGTGACCACTGGCCCTTTTTTGAAATGTTAATAAAGCCACATTGAACGGTGCATTATTCTCTGCTGGAAGTCCTTCGCCCGTGGCTGCTCACTAAATCTCAATGACTTCATTAACTCATTACCATGATTCATAGCGTGCAGTGCCAACAGCAATTAAAACACCACAAAGAAGAGCAGCGTCCTTGGGCCACGGTTCCGCTCTCAAGACTCTTACTGGATTTAGCAGGATGATTGACGTATCAATAGGGACCTGGGTGAACTAAATGGTTCCAGTCAATATTCAGATGTGTCTCACTTACACCTCGAGTCTGGAACAAATTGAACACACCTTGTCAAGAGCTATCAGCTTTTGTGCTTTTTGGCAGCTGTTCAAGCGGGATACACATGTTGTGCCCCATCTAGGGAGACTGCACGCATCTAAAGGGTTTGGTTAACATCCTAACAGGAAACAGGATCAGACTTTTAGCATATGGCTGCAGAAAAAAAGCAAAAAAGATCAAACGCTAAAGTACTATCACAGATGGCTGGAAAGGTGACCAATACTCCCTCAAGTTCATTGTAGAATTGTTAATATTCATCCAAATATGTTGTCTTTTTATTCCTTATGAAAGCAGGAGGCAATGAATATTTCCTAAAATCATCTCTCTGCTCTCTTTTGTGAAATACATTTCTATGCATAAAGCCAGACCTTAACAGTCATTGTGGTACATTCTTATGTTCACTTCATGAAATTTGAGCAATATGGTAATTAAAATGCAACTGTGAGCTACTGTCCCCCATGCAGTAATAAAGAAGCCTTTATCTTAGCAAATGACTGACAGTTGATTATAAAAACCCTACTATGCTTTCTATTTTTTTTCTTCCTCCCCTTGTGAAGGCAGTCCTCCCACACCTTCTGCTTTTGTGCTCACTATTGTTATGGCTTCATTGTTAATGAGTTTAGGTTTAACTGGCTGTAAAGAGTGCAGATTCGAGCCCCTGTCGAGCCTGATTGTGCTGTTGAATTGGGAGCTGGAGGAGTGCTGCGTGGATGGATGCGGCGGTGGTTGTGCAGGTATGTGTGGCTGCCACGCGCTAGCTCCATGAAAACATAAAGCATTAGTGGAGCTGGGGAAGATCGTTTTCATGAAGGTCACACCTCAGTGCATGACTGCTGCAGTGGCATCAGGTGCCTTCCACTGAAAAGTCATCTACTTTAGCAGATTGTTTTTATTGTGAAAGTTAGTAGTAAGCAGGCACTGATTGCTAAAGCTGTGGCCTCATTCAAGCGGTAGCAGTAAGCTCTGATTCTGTCTCCTGAGGTTATTCAGATACATACAGGGAATAACACTTTGTATACTTCTATTTACTGAAAACAATACCAATAATATCTTTATTATTTTGTACAGTCTCCTATTTAGTGTATTCTCCATATTAGAGTGTTAACTTCAGATGCATTAGAGTGCGTCTGTAGGACCTTTCATCAGGGAAAAAGTTGACCCACAACAATAATATTATTTGGTGGGATTGTGTTGAAACATGTAGAGTGCTTCCAAAATCTTTGGTAATGGCTAAAATTCCCTAGAATGAAAAAGGGACGAGTGTCTCTTTTTCATTCCTCAAACCCATGTTTTTCACTAAGTGGAAATGTATTGTTGTTTAAAAGCATAGTTCAGATCTTTTCTGAGGTTCCGTAGAGCTGTAAACCATCAGCTCACCCATCTGTGGATGCTAACCATTTGCAAACAGGAGTTTGTGTGGGCTTCTAATTCTGAAACTGGATGTGATTACAGATCAGCTTCATAAACGTCACACAACATCTCTGTGTTGGTGTTTTTAGTTCACATTTAAACAGGCCCTCATGACTGCATTATGGTTGCAAGCGAACCAGTGGGTGGTGGATTGAGATCAAACACCCTTTTTGAATTTTGTTGACTTAAACAGGATGTAATCCCTTATGCATGTTCTACAAGGTAATGCTTGCAGATTACATATACCGTATTTGCAGATTCTTAGGTGACATGTTTCAGCAAGATCTTAAAGTTCTGACGAAAGCCTCGTATTTTTAGGAGCTTGATTTTTCTGTTGAATCAATTAAGATATTTTTGAACTATTGTAATTATATTATTACTGTAGCGGATTGAAAAGAAAATTGTGGTTTGATACAGAAATAGGTGCAAATGGCAACAATCTGATCGACCTAATGGTTTGGATTGCTTCTGTATTTATTTATTGCAATCTGCTTTGTGATTTTCGTACAGTAATAAGGCAGGTAGGGGTGATGCTTTTGCAGAAAGAAAATTAAGAGCCCACTCTACTTTGTGAATTATCTCTGCCACCTTTGTATTTTGTAACAAAGACTAAGATAATAAAGTGATATAAAAGGACAAATTTAGAATGCGCTCTTGAGTTTAAGGTACTTTTACACTTTTCTGTGAGTTTATTCCAGATAGCGTCACATAAGAACTTATGCTGCTTCCCCCAAAATAGTTCAGCACACTCAAAACATTTATAGAAACTAATTACCTCAAAGTTTTCGAGTGTGTTAGAATATTTAACTTTGAAGTACTTAAATGTAAGTACTTCAAGTACTCTAAAATGTTGACATTTCCAGAAATGTTTTGAGTATTCTCAACTTATTCAGATTTACTCTGCATGTTTGGTTAATTCTATAGCGAATTCTTTAAGTATTGATGAACCTTTCAGATTAACAGGGTTTACTAAGAACCAGTGTTGAGAGACGTTCATGTTTTTTTTTAACAAAAGCAAATTGTTTAAAAAAAGTATTAAATTAAACACACTCTAAAAAGAAAATGAGTTGCTTCAATTGTTAACAAGTGATTGGATTAGGTTGAGTTAATAAGGTCAAAACTTAAATCTGAGCAAACCTAATTAAAATTACTTGTTATTAACTAAAGCAATTCATTTTAGTTGGAGTTGTATTTTTTTCTGTATTATAAACATTTCCTGTGTAGAAAGTCACAAAAAAAAGGTATGTTTCCCAAACAAATAGCTTTCTGGGCAACAATGTTTTGTTTTTTTTTTTTACCAAAAAAAATAAAAAATTGGAAACCTTGTTTTTTGCGGCCAAGTTTTTGAAATTTTTACCTTTTCTTGGCATTTAAATTTTTTTTTATATATATATTCCTAAACACAAAATGCTGCTTCAGTACCTGGGAAACTAAGTGAATAGATTCTGATAAATTAAATGAGTCCATTCTGTAATTCCACTAATTTGATGTTGTTAGTAATTAGCAGTAGTTTGCATGAGACGAAACATGATCTGTGAAAATGAAGACCTCAGGCTCACAGATTCAGTGTGCAGATTTAAATCTTTAACCAAGGTGCTTTTGGTACATAGTGAGTAACCTGTTGATAGTAGTTATAGCTTTAAATACCTTCAATAAAATTTGTTCCAAGTAGCAAATAGGAGCTTTTTGCAATCTTTTAAAAACTCGAATAATGGAATTTATCTAATTCGGAAACACATCACTTTAGATGCGGATGGTCTCCTAACCTACTCCTGCAGCGTAATTCTCTAAAACGAGGTTGTGGACAGAAGATGAGATATGATTCTTGGAATTAAAACAGCATTTTGTACTTTGATCATCCAGCACTGTCTGAAGACATGAAATAAGACTCTCCTCTTTATCGAATCCTTGCTCTCAGTCTCTCCTTCTTAATCTTTCCCTTGCTTGCTCGCCCTCCTCTATCTGAGCTTAGGGGATTGCTGGATGAGATGGAGAGTTAATGAAGAAAGCCTTTTCCTCTCCCCTGCTAGAAGACTGGTAAACTGCAGCAACTTTGTACTCCTCTTTTGTTAATCATGTCACGATTGGCTTTCTTGCTTTATGGTCTAAAACCCCCGAACCAGTTAAGCAGGAAAATTTCATATTGTTACTTTTAAACATGGGGGAGCCGTACTCCAAACAGCTGCTTCTCCTAAAGTTAGCTGATCTTCTAAGTTCACTCAAACAAACATAAGCGATTCAATCTTTATTACACATTTATATCAAGCACACATAATTCTTACATGTGTATTCAAACTTTGCTTTGTCTCCTCTAAATGAAGCTAGAGGCATAAGAAAAAGGATCAAAAGGCAGATGAGATGCTATCGTCTAATATGGAGGCTGATGTGGGCTGGTGGTGGCAGTGTGGTTATGTAAGCAGGGTTCTAAGGGACTGATGCCAGTTTCAACACACCCAGCAGGAGAGCAGCTCAGGGTTTGTGAGCATGTGTCCCTGATGTAGGTGTGTGAGTAATATAAATTACACTTTCAGACTGCTGTGCAATAAAAGCGCCTGTCTTTTTTTTAATTTGCAACTATAAAGCAATTCAGTCAGACTCGTAATCATAATGGAATTGTAATTTGCAAATATGCCAATGCAAAGTAATTAGCATAGACAAAATGAAGCTTGTCTGTCCTCACTGAGGTGTTGATATGGAAAGAGGTTGGCTGAAGACCATTGCTCAAAAGCTTCTATCCTGCAAGCCTTCTTAGACTTAGACAACTTTTATTGTCATTTTATATACACAGAGGGTATACAAACAGAAATGTTGTTTTCAGACAGTGAATGAGCAGCAGCTTAGGAGTGAAATGAACATTTCCATTCCATAAAGGGCAGCAGTGATCAAATGTAAACAGTGTGGGAGAAAAAATAAAAACATGCTGCAAAAACGCATTAATATGAAGGTTCTGAGCATTACATTGATAGGGTGCAAATATGCAGTATTTTGGTTTGGTGTTATCAGTGTGATACAGAGTCTGTGACATGTTTTAGAGTTTTTTCAACAGTTCAGCTGTCTGATGGCGATGGGGAAGAAGCTGTGGCAGAATGTGCTGGTCCTGCATCAAATCAAATCAAATCAGGTCCTTGAAACAACCTGATGGTAGTAACTGGCTTGTTACTACGCCTCTGCAGAGCAGGATAACATGCTGCTAAGGGTATTTAATTTTATCTGGTTCAGGTTAGTTCAAGACGACACATATTTGAGAGTTGCAGAGTAGTAACTTGTAAAACTGAAATTGGGTCCCACTGATATCAAGAAGCTTAAATCCAGGATAATAAGATAATACATGAGAGAAAACATCTTTGGAAACCAAAAAAATATATAAATAATTGAAGTGTAGACTTGACTTAGCTGCTTTAATAGCTACCTGAATGACCTGTATGTAAACAGTTTTCATTTCAAAGTTATTCCCATTGTAGGGCTGGACTTTCATGGCCAGGAGAAAGGAGACCCCTACTGCCTAAACATATTTACAATGATCTAAAATTGACAAAATAATATTTTTTTCCTGTCAAGAACCTACTAAATGACTTAAAGATAAAGGGAAAATGGGCACAATAGCAATTTTTCCAATACAGGTGTGTAAATCTTCATGATAATGCTACAGGAGCAGGTTTGTGTGTAGAATTGACACTTTATTTTGATCTCAAACCTCAGTTTAAACAGTTAGATTACTTTTAATTAAGTAACCCTCTTATGATGAATAATCTTTGTTACTGACATTGTCTAGACTATTATCTGCCTGTACACTGACTTCATGCACAATTACTGTATTTGGTCAAAGATTGAATTTTTCGACTGCACTGATATTAATTGATTGATTGATTAACTTTATTGATCTCACAGTAGAGAAATTTACTCGCTACATCAACTCAATAGTCAAAAAGAAGAAGAAGGTCCCAAAACGAGGAAAAGGTGCATACGGTCTATACAGCATAGATATATA